>NW_026738458.1:0-16000 GCF_949786415.1 Peromyscus eremicus
GGAGGTGTGCACACTGAACTGTTAGAATGAGTGTGTCCACATGGAGGTGTGTACACTGAAATGTTAGAATGAGTGTGTCCTCATGGAGGTGTGCACTCTGAACTGATAGAATGACTGTGTCCACATGCAGTTGTGCACACTGAACTGTTAGAATGAGTGTGTCCACATGGAGGTGTGTACACTGAACTGTTAGAATTATTGTGTCCTTGTGGAGGTGTGCACACTGAAATGTTAGAGTGAGTGTGTCCACATGGAGGTGTGCACACCGATGTGTTAGAATTTGTCCACATGGAGGTTTGCACACTGAACTGTTAGAATGAGTGTGTCCTCATGGAGGTGTGCACACTGAACTGTTAGAATGAGTGTGCCAACATGGAGGTGTGCACACTGAACTGTTAGAATGAGTGTGTCCCTGTGGAGGTGTGCACACTTAACTGTTAGAATGATTGTGTCCTCATGGATGTGTGCACACTGAACTGTTGGAATGAGTGTGTCCACATGGAGGTGTGCACACTGAACTCTTAGAATGATTGTGTCCACATGCAGTTGTGCACACTGAACTGTTAGAATGAGTGTGTCCTTGTGGAGGTGTGCACACTAAACTGTTAGAATGATTATGTCCACATGGAGGTGTGCACACTGAACTGTTAGAATGAGTGTGTCCCTGTGGAGGTGTGCACACTGAAATGTTAGAGTGAGTGTGTCCACATGGAGGTGTGCACACCGATGTGTTAGAATTTGTCCACATGGAGGTGTGCACACTGAACTGTTAGAATGGGTGTATCCCTGTGGAGGTGTGCACACTGAACTGTTAGAATGAGTGTGTCCACATGGAGGTGTGCACACTGAACTGTTAAAATGACTGTGTCTACATGGAGGTGTGCACACTGAACTGTTAGAATGAGTGTGCCCACATGGAGGTGTGCACACTGAACTGTTAGAATGAGTGTGTCCACATGGAGGTGTGCACACTGAACTGTTAGAATGAGTGTGTCCACATGGAGGTGTGCACACTTAACTGCTAGAATGACTGTGTCCACATGGAGGTGTACACACTGAACTGTTAGAATGAGTGTGCCCACATGGAGTTTTGCACACAGAACTGATAGAATGATTGTGTCCACATGGAGGTGTGCACACTGAAATGTTAGAGTGAGTGTGTCCACATGGAGGTGTGCACACCGATGCGTTAGAATTTGTCCACATGGAGGTGTGCACACTGAACTGTTAGAATGAGTGTGCCCACATGGAGGTTTGCACACTGAACTGTTAGAATGAGTGTGCCCACATGGAGTTGTGCACACTGAACTGTTAGAATGGGTGTATCCCTGTGGAGGTGTGCACACTGAACTGTTAGAATGACTGTGTCCACATGGAGGTGTGCACACTGAACTGTTAGAATGAGTGTGTCCACATGGAGTTGTGCACACTGTACTCTTAGAATGAGTGTGTCCACATGGAGGTGTGCACACTGAACTCTTAGAATGAGTGTGTCCACATGGAGGTGTGCACACTGAACTGTTAGAATGAGTGTGTCCACATGGAGGTGTGCACACTGAACTGTTAGAATGAGTGTGTCCACATGGAGGTGTGCACACTGAACTGTTAAAATGACTGTGTCCACATGGAGGTGTGCACACTGAACTGTTAGAATGAGTGTGCCTACATGGAGGTGTGCACACTGAACTGTTAGAATGAGTGTGTCCACATGGAGGTGTGCACACTGAACTGTTAGAATGAGTGTGTCCACATGGAGGTGTGCACACTGAACTGTTAGAATGACTGTGTCCACATGGAGGTGTGCACACTGAAATGTTAGAATGAGTGTGCCCACATGGAGTTGTGCACACAGAAGTGTTAGAATGATTGTGTCCACATGGAGGTGTGCACACTGAACTCTTAGAATTATTGTGTCCACATGCAGTTGTGCACACTGAACTGTTAGAATGAGTGTGTCCACATGGAGGTGTGCACACTGAACTGTTAGAATGAGTGTGCCCACATGGAGTTGTGCACACAGAACTGTTAGAATGATTGTGTCCACATGGAGGTGTGCACACTGAACTGTTAGAATGACTGTGTCCACATGGAGGTGTGCACACTTAACTGTTAGAATGACTGTGTCCACATGGAGGTGTGCACACTGAACTGTTAGAATGAGTGTGTCCACATGGAGTTGTGCACACTGAACTGTTAGAATTAGTGTGTCCACATGGAGGTGTGCACGCTGAAATTTTAGAATGAGTGTGCCCACATGCATGTGTGCACACTGAACTATTAGATTGATTGTGTCCACATGGAGTTGTGCACACTGAACTGTTAGAATATGTGCACATGGAGGTGTGCACACTGTATAGTTAGAATGAGTGTATCCACATGGAGGTGTGCACACTGAACTGTTAGAATGAGTGTGTCCACATGGAAGTGTGCACACTGAACTGTTAGAATGAGTGTGCCCACATGGAAGTGTGCACACTGAACTGTTAGAATGAGTGTATCCCTGTGGAGGTGTGCACACTGAACTGTTAGAATGAGTGTGTCCACATGGAGGTGTGCACACTGAATTGTTAGAATGAGTGTGTCGACGTGGAGGTGTGCACACTGAACTGTTAGAATGAGTGTGTCCACATGGAAGTGTGCACACTGAACTGTTAGAATGAGTGTGTCCACATGGAAGTGTGCACACTGAACTGTTAGAATGAGTGTACCCACATGGAAGTGTGCACACTGAACTGTTAGAATGAGTGTATTACTGTGGAGGTGTGCACACTGAACTGTTAGAATGAGTGTGTCCACATGGAGGTGTGTACACTCAACTGTTAGAATGAGTTTGCCCACATGGAGGGGTGCACAATGAACTGTTAGAATGAGTGTGTCCACATTTAGGTGTGCACACTGAACTGTTAGAATGAGTGTGCCCACATGGAGGTGTGCACACTGAACTGTTAGAATGAGTGTGTCCACATGGAGCTGTGCACACTGAACTTTTAGAATGACTGTGTCCACATGGAGTTGTGCACACTGAACTTTTAGAATGAGTGTGCCCTCATGGAGGTGTGCACACTGAACTGTTAGAATGAGTGTGTCCACATGGAAGTGTGCACACTGAACTGTTAGAATATGTGCACATGGAGGTGTGCACACTGTATTGTTAGAATGAGGGTGTCCACATGGAGGTGTGCACACTGAACTGTTAGAATGAGTGTGTCCACATGGAGGTGTGCACACTGAACTGTTAGAATATGTGCACATGGAGGTGTGCACACTGTATTGTTAGAATGAGGGTGTCCACATGGAGGTGTGCACACTGAACTGTTAGAATGAGTGTGTCCACATGGAGGTGTGCACACTGAACTGTTAGAATGAGTGTGTCCACATGGAAGTGTGCACACTGAACTGTTAGAATGAGTGTGCCCACATGGAGGTGTGCACACTGAAATGTTAGAATGAGTGTATCCCTGTGGAGGTGTGCACACTGAACTGTTTAAATGAGTGTGCCCACATGGAGGTGTGCACACTGAACTGTTAGAATGAGTGTGTCCACATGGAGGTGTGCACAATGAACTGTTAGAATGAGTGTGTCCACATGGAGTTGTGCACACTGAACTGTTAGAATGAGTGTGTCCCTGTGGAGGTGTGCACACTGAACTGTTAGAATGAGTGTGCCCACATGGAGGTGTGCACACAGAACTGTTAGAATGATTGTGTCCACATGGAGGTGTGCACACTGAACTGTTAGAATGACTGTGTCCACATGGAGGTGTGCACACTGAACTGTTAGAATGACTGTGTCCACATGGAGGTGTGCACACTGAACTGTTAGAATGAGTGTGTCCACATGGAGTTGTGCACACTGAACTGTTAGAATGAGTGTATCCCTGTGGAGGTGTGCACACTGAACTGTTAGAATGAGTGTGTCCACATGGAGGTGTGCACACTGAACTGTTAGAATGAGTGTGTCGACGTGGAGGTGTGCACACTGAACTGTTAGAATGAGTGTGTCCACATGGAAGTGTGCACACTGAACTGTTAGAATGAGTGTGTCCACATGGAAGTGTGCACACTGAACTGTTAGAATGAGTGTACCCACATGGAAGTGTGCACACTGAACTGTTAGAATGAGTGTATTACTGTGGAGGTGTGCACACTGAACTGTTAGAATGAGTGTGTCCACATGGAGGTGTGTACACTCAACTGTTAGAATGAGTTTGCCCACATGGAGGTGTGCACAATGAACTGTTAGAATGAGTGTGTCCACATGGAGGTGTGCACACTGAACTGTTAGAATGAGTGTGTCCACATGGAAGTGTGCACACTGAACTGTTAGAATGAGTGTGCCCACATGGAGGTGTGCACACTGAAATGTTAGAATGAGTGTATCCCTGTGGAGGTGTGCACACTGAACTGTTTAAATGAGTGTGCCCACATGGAGGTGTGCACACTGAACTGTTAGAATGAGTGTGTCCACATGGAGGTGTGCACAATGAACTGTTAGAATGAGTGTGTCCACATGGAGTTGTGCACACTGAACTGTTAGAATGAGTGTGTCCCTGTGGAGGTGTGCACACTGAACTGTTAGAATGAGTGTGCCCACATGGAGGTGTGCACACTGAACTGTTAGAATGAGTGTGCCCACATGGAGGTGTGCACACTGAAATGTTAGAATGAGTTTATCCCTGTGGAGGTGTGCACACTGAACTGTTTAAATGAGTGTGCCCACATGGAGGTGTGCACACTGAACTGTTAGAATGAGTGTGTCCACATGGAGGTGTGCACAATGAACTGTTAGAATGAGTGTGTCCACATGGAGTTGTGCACACTGAATTGTTAGAATGAGTGTGTCCCTGTGGAGGTGTGCACACTGAACTGTTAGAATGAGTGTGCCCACATGGAGGTGTGCACAATGAACTGTTAGAATGAGTGTGTCCACCTGGAGGTGTGCACACTGAACTCTTAGAATGAGTGTGTCCACATGGAGGTGTGCACACTGAACTCTTAGAATGAGTGTGTCCACATGGAGGTGTGCACACTGAACTGTTAGAATGTGTCCACATGGAGGTGTGCACACTGAACTGTTAGAATGAGTGTGCCCACATGGAGTTGTGCACACAGAACTGTTAGAATGATTGTGTCCACATGGAGGTGTGCACACTGAACTGTTAGAATGACTGTGTCCACATGGAGGTGTGCACACTTAACTGTTAGAATGACTGTGTCCACATGGAGGTGTGCACACTGAACTGTTAGAATGAGTGTGTCCACATGGAGTTGTGCACACTGAACTGTTAGAATTAGTGTGTCCACATGGAGGTGTGCACGCTAAAATTTTAGAATGAGTGTGCCCACATGGAGGTGTGCACACTGAACTATTAGATTGATTGTGTCCACATGGAGTTGTGCACACTGAACTGTTAGAATATGTGCACATGGAGGTGTGCACACTGTATAGTTAGAATGAGTGTATCCACATTGAGGTGTGCACACTGAACTGTTAGAATGAATGTGTCCACATGGAAGTGTGCACACTGAACTGTTAGAATGAGTGTGCCCACATGGAAGTGTGCACACTGAACTGTTAGAATGAGTGTATCCCTGTGGAGGTGTGCACACTGAACTGTTAGAATGAGTGTGTCCACATGGAGGTGTGCACACTGAACTGTTAGAATGAGTGTGCCCACATGGAGTTGTGCACACAGAACTGTTAGAATGATTGTGTCCACATGGAGGTGTGCACACTGAACTGTTAGAATGACTGTGTCCACATGGAGGTGTGCACACTTAACTGTTAGAATGACTGTGTCCACATGGAGGTGTGCACACTGAACTGTTAGAATGAGTGTGTCCACATGGAGTTGTGCACACTGAACTGTTAGAATTAGTGTGTCCACATGGAGGTGTGCACGCTAAAATTTTAGAATGAGTGTGCCCACATGGAGGTGTGCACACTGAACTATTAGATTGATTGTGTCCACATGGAGTTGTGCACACTGAACTGTTAGAATATGTGCACATGGAGGTGTGCACACTGTATAGTTAGAATGAGTGTATCCACATTGAGGTGTGCACACTGAACTGTTAGAATGAATGTGTCCACATGGAAGTGTGCACACTGAACTGTTAGAATGAGTGTGCCCACATGGAAGTGTGCACACTGAACTGTTAGAATGAGTGTATCCCTGTGGAGGTGTGCACACTGAACTGTTAGAATGAGTGTGTCCACATGGAGGTGTGCACACTGAACTGTTAGAATGAGTGTGTCGACGTGGAGGTGTGCACACTGAACTGTTAGAATGAGTGTGTCCACATGGAAGTGTGCACACTGAACTGTTAGAATGAGTGTGTCCACATGGAAGTGTGCACACTGAACTGTTAGAATGAGTGTACCCACATGGAAGTGTGCACACTGAACTGTTAGAATGAGTGTATTACTGTGGAGGTGTGCACACTGAACTGTTAGAATGAGTGTGTCCACATGGAGGTTTGTACACTCAACTGTTAGAATGAGTTTGCCCACATGGAGGTGTGCACAATGAACTGTTAGAATGAGTGTGTCCACATGGAGGTGTGCACACTGAACTGTTAGAATGAGTGTGTCCACATGGAAGTGTGCACACTGAACTGTTAGAATGAGTGTGCCCACATGGAGGTGTGCACACTGAAATGTTAGAATGAGTGTATCCCTGTGGAGGTGTGCACACTGAACTGTTTAAATGAGTGTGCCCACATGGAGGTGTGCACACTGAACTGTTAGAATGAGTGTGTCCACATGGAGGTGTGCACAATGAACTGTTAGAATGAGTGTGTCCACATGGAGTTGTGCACACTGAACTGTTAGAATGAGTGTGTCCCTGTGGAGGTGTGCACACTGAACTGTTAGAATGAGTGTGCCCACATGGAGGTGTGCACACTGAACTGTTAGAATGAGTGTGCCCACATGGAGGTGTGCACACTGAAATGTTAGAATGAGTTTATCCCTGTGGAGGTGTGCACACTGAACTGTTTAAATGAGTGTGCCCACATGGAGGTGTGCACACTGAACTGTTAGAATGAGTGTGTCCACATGGAGGTGTGCACAATGAACTGTTAGAATGAGTGTGTCCACATGGAGTTGTGCACACTGAACTGTTAGAATGAGTGTGTCCCTGTGGAGGTGTGCACACTGAACTGTTAGAATGTGTGTGCCCACATGGAGGTGTGCACAATGAACTGTTAGAATGAGTGTGTCCACCTGGAGGTGTGCACACTGAACTCTTAGAATGAGTGTGTCCACATGGAGGTGTGCACACTGAACTCTTAGAATGAGTGTGTCCACATGGAGGTGTGCACACTGAACTGTTAGAATGTGTTCACATGGAGGTGTGCACACTGAACTGTTAGAATGAGTGTGTCCACATGGAGGTGTGTACACTGAAATGTTAGAATGAGTGTGTCCTCATGGAGGTGTGCACACTGAACTGTTAGAATGAGTGTGTCCACATGGAGGTGTGCACACTGAACTGTTAGAATGAGTGTGTCCACATGGAGGTGTGCACACTTAACTGTTAGAATGAGTGTACCCACATGGAAGTGTGCACACTGAACTGTTAGAATGAGTGTATTACTGTGGAGGTGTGCACACTGAACTGTTAGAATGAGTGTGTCCACATGGAGGTGTGTACACTCAACTGTTAGAATGAGTTTGCCCACATGGAGGGGTGCACAATGAACTGTTAGAATGAGTGTGTCCACATTTAGGTGTGCACACTGAACTGTTAGAATGAGTGTGCCCACATGGAGGTGTGCACACTGAACTGTTAGAATGAGTGTGTCCACATGGAGCTGTGCACACTGAACTTTTAGAATGACTGTGTCCACATGGAGTTGTGCACACTGAACTTTTAGAATGAGTGTGCCCTCATGGAGGTGTGCACACTGAACTGTTAGAATGAGTGTGTCCACATGGAGCTGTGCACACTGAACTTTTAGAATGACTGTGTCCACATGGAGGTGTGCACACTGTATTGTTAGAATGAGGGTGTCCACATGGAGGTGTGCACACTGAACTGTTAGAATGAGTGTGTCCACATGGAGGTGTGCACACTGAACTGTTAGAATGAGTGTGTCCACATGGAAGTGTGCACACTGAACTGTTAGAATGAGTGTGCCCACATGGAGGTGTGCACACTGAAATGTTAGAATGAGTGTATCCCTGTGGAGGTGTGCACACTGAACTGTTAGAATGAGTGTGTCCACATGGAGGTGTGCACACTGAATTGTTAGAATGAGTGTGTCGACATGGAGGTGTGCACACTGAACTGTTAGAATGAGTGTGTCCACATGGAAGTGTGCACACTGAACTGTTAGAATGAGTGTGTCCACATGGAGGTGTGCACACTGAACTGTTAGAATTATTGTGTCCTTGTGGAGGTGTGCACACTGAAATGTTAGAGTGAGTGTGTCCACATGGAGGTGTGCACACCGATGTGTTAGAATTTGTCCACATGGAGGTTTGCACACTGAACTGTTAGAATGAGTGTGTCCTCATGGAGGTGTGCACACTGAACTGTTAGAATGAGTGTGCCAACATGGAGGTGTGCACACTGAACTGTTAGAATGAGTGTGTCCCTGTGGAGTTGTGCACACTGAACTGTTAGAATGATTGTGTCCTCATGGATGTGTGCACACTGAACTGTTGGAATGAGTGTGTCCACATGGAGGTGTGCACACTGAACTCTTAGAATGATTGTGTCCACATGCAGTTGTGCACACTGAACTGTTAGAATGAGTGTGTCCTTGTGGAGGTGTGCACACTAAACTGTTAGAATGATTATGTCCACATGGAGGTGTGCACACTGAACTGTTAGAATGAGTGTGTCCCTGTGGAGGTGTGCACACTGAAATGTTAGAGTGAGTGTGTCCACATGGAGGTGTGCACACCGATGTGTTAGAATTTGTCCACATGGAGGTGTGCACACTGAACTGTTAGAATGAGTGTGCCCACATGGAGTTGTGCACACTGAACTGTTAGAATGGGTGTATCCCTGTGGAGGTGTGCACACTGAACTGTTAGAATGAGTGTGTCCACATGGAGGTGTGCACACTGAACTGTTAAAATGACTGTGTCTACATGGAGGTGTGCACACTGAACTGTTAGAATGAGTGTGCCCACATGGAGGTGTGCACACTGAACTGTTAGAATGAGTGTGTCCACATGGAGGTGTGCACACTGAACTGTTAGAATGAGTGTGTCCACATGGAGGTGTGCACACTTAACTGCTAGAATGACTGTGTCCACATGGAGGTGTACACACTGAACTGTTAGAATGAGTGTGCCATCATGGAGTTTTGCACACAGAACTGATAGAATGATTGTGTCCACATGGAGGTGTGCACACTGAAATGTTAGAGTGAGTGTGTCCACATGGAGGTGTGCACACCGAAGCGTTAGAATTTGTCCACATGGAGGTGTGCACACTGAACTGTTAGAATGAGTGTGCCCACATGGAGGTTTGCACACTGAACTGTTAGAATGAGTGTGCCCACATGGAGTTGTGCACACTGAACTGTTAGAATGGGTGTATCCCTGTGGAGGTGTGCACACTGAACTGTTAGAATGACTGTGTCCACATGGAGGTGTGCACACTGAACTGTTAGAATGAGTGTGTCCACATGGAGTTGTGCACACTGAACTCTTAGAATGAGTGTGTCCACATGGAGGTGTGCACACTGAACTGTTAGAATGAGTGTGTCCACATGGAGGTGTGCACACTGAACTGTTAGAATGAGTGTGTCCACATGGAGGTGTGCACACTGAACTGTTAAAATGACTGTGTCCACATGGAGGTGTGCACACTGAACTGTTAGAATGAGTGTGCCTACATGGAGGTGTGCACACTGAACTGTTAGAATGAGTGTGTCCACATGGAGGTGTGCACACTGAACTGTTAGAATGAGTGTGTCCACATGGAGGTGTGCACACTGAACTGTTAGAATGACTGTGTCCACATGGAGGTGTGCACACTGAAATGTTAGAATGAGTGTGCCCACATGGAGTTGTGCACACAGAAGTGTTAGAATGATTGTGTCCACATGGAGGTGTGCACACTGAACTCTTAGAATTATTGTGTCCACATGCAGTTGTGCACACTGAACTGTTAGAATGAGTGTGTCCACATGGAGGTGTGCACACTGAACTGTTAGAATGAGTGTGCCCACATGGAGTTGTGCACACAGAACTGTTAGAATGATTGTGTCCACATGGAGGTGTGCACACTGAACTGTTAGAATGACTGTGTCCACATAAAGGTGTGCACACTTAACTGTTAGAATGACTGTGTCCACATGGAGGTGTGCACACTGAACTGTTAGAATGAGTGTGTCCACATGGAGTTGTGCACACTGAACTGTTAGAATTAGTGTGTCCACATGGAGGTGTGCACGCTGAAATTTTAGAATGAGTGTGCCCACATGGAGGTGTGCACACTGAACTATTAGATTGATTGTGTCCACATGGAGTTGTGCACACTGAACTGTTAGAATATGTGCACATGGAGGTGTGCACACTGTATAGTTAGAATGAGTGTATCCACATGG
Source organism: Peromyscus eremicus (assembly GCF_949786415.1). Lineage (NCBI taxonomy): Eukaryota > Metazoa > Chordata > Mammalia > Rodentia > Cricetidae > Peromyscus > Peromyscus eremicus. The sequence continues at coordinate 10,573 of NW_026738458.1, forward strand.
AGGTGTGCACACTGAACTGTTAGAATGAGTGTGTCCACATGGAAGTGTGCACACTGAACTGTTAGAATGAGTGTGCCCACATGGAAGTGTGCACACTGAACTGTTAGAATGAGTGTATCCCTGTGGAGGTGTGCACACTGAACTGTTAGAATGAGTGTGTCCACATGGAGGTGTGCACACTGAATTGTTAGAATGAGTGTGTCGACATGGAGGTGTGCACACTGAACTGTTAGAATGAGTGTGTCCACATGGAAGTGTGCACACTGAACTGTTAGAATGAGTGTGTACACATGGAAGTGTGCACACTGAACTGTTAGAATGAGTGTACCCACATGGAGGTGTGCACACTGAACTGTTAGAATGAGTGTATTACTGTGGAGGTGTGCACACTGAACTGTTAGAATGAGTGTGTCCACATGGAGGTGTGTACACTCAACTTTTAGAATGAGTTTGCCCACATGGAGGGGTGCACAATGAACTGTTAGAATGAGTGTGTCCACATTTAGGTGTGCACACTGAACTGTTAGAATGAGTGTGCCCACATGGAGGTGTGCACACTGAACTGTTAGAATGAGTGTGTCCACATGGAGCTGTGCACACTGAACTTTTAGAATGACTGTGTCCACATGGAGTTGTGCACACTGAACTTTTAGAATGAGTGTGCCCTCATGGAGGTGTGCACACTGAACTGTTAGAATGAGTGTGTCCACATGGAAGTGTGCACACTGAACTGTTAGAATGAGTGTGCCCACATGGAGGTGTGCACACTGAACTGTTAGAATATGTGCACATGGAGGTGTGCACACTGTATTGTTAGAATGAGGGTGTCCACATGGAGGTGTGCACACTGAACTGTTAGAATGAGTGTGTCCACATGGAGGTGTGCACACTGAACTGTTAGAATGAGTGTGTCCACATGGAAGTGTGCACACTGAACTGTTAGAATGAGTGTGCCCACATGGAGGTGTGCACACTGAAATGTTAGAATGAGTGTATCCCTGTGGAGGTGTGCACACTGAACTGTTTAAATGAGTGTGCCCACATGGAGGTGTGCACACTGAACTGTTAGAATGAGTGTGTCCACATGGAGGTGTGCACAATGAACTGTTAGAATGAGTGTGTCCACATGGAGTTGTGCACACTGAACTGTTAGAATGAGTGTGTCCCTGTGGAGGTGTGCACACTGAACTGTTAGAATGAGTGTGCCCACATGGAGGTGTGCACAATGAACTGTTAGAATGAGTGTGTCCACCTGGAGGTGTGCACACTGAACTCTTAGAATTATTGTGTCCACATGCAGTTGTGCACACTGAACTGTTAGAATGAGTGTGTCCACATGGAGGTGTGCACACTGAACTGTTAGAATGAGTGTGCCCACATGGAGTTGTGCACACAGAACTGTTAGAATGATTGTGTCCACATGGAGGTGTGCACACTGAACTGTTAGAATGACTGTGTCCACATGGAGGTGTGCACACTTAACTGTTAGAATGACTGTGTCCACATGGAGGTGTGCACACTGAACTGTTAGAATGAGTGTGTCCACATGGAGTTGTGCACACTGAACTGTTAGAATTAGTGTGTCCACATGGAGGTGTGCACGCTAAAATTTTAGAATGAGTGTGCCCACATGGAGGTGTGCACACTGAACTATTAGATTGATTGTGTCCACATGGAGTTGTGCACACTGAACTGTTAGAATATGTGCACATGGAGGTGTGCACACTGTATAGTTAGAATGAGTGTATCCACATTGAGGTGTGCACACTGAACTGTTAGAATGAATGTGTCCACATGGAAGTGTGCACACTGAACTGTTAGAATGAGTGTGCCCACATGGAAGTGTGAACAATGAAATGTTAGAATGAGTGTATCCCTGTGGAGGTGTGCACACTGAACTGTTAGAATGAGTGTGTCCACATGGAGGTGTGCACACTGAACTGTTAGAATGAGTGTGCCCACATGGAGTTGTGCACACAGAACTGTTAGAATGATTGTGTCCACATGGAGGTGTGCACACTGAACTGTTAGAATGACTGTGTCCACATGGAGGTGTGCACACTGAACTGTTAGAATGAGTGTGTCCACATGGAGTTGTGCACACTGAACTGTTAGAATTAGTGTGTCCACATGGAGGTGTGCACGCTAAAATTTTAGAATGAGTGTGCCCACATGGAGGTGTGCACACTGAACTATTAGATTGATTGTGTCCACATGGAGTTGTGCACACTGAACTGTTAGAATATGTGCACATGGAGGTGTGCACACTGTATAGTTAGAATGAGTGTATCCACATTGAGGTGTGCACACTGAACTGTTAGAATGAATGTGTCCACATGGAAGTGTGCACACTGAACTGTTAGAATGAGTGTGCCCACATGGAAGTGTGCACACTGAACTGTTAGAATGAGTGTATCCCTGTGGAGGTGTGCACACTGAACTGTTAGAATGAGTGTGTCCACATGGAGGTGTGCACACTGAACTGTTAGAATGAGTGTGTCGACGTGGAGGTGTGCACACTGAACTGTTAGAATGAGTGTGTCCACATGGAAGTGTGCACACTGAACTGTTAGAATGAGTGTGTCCACATGGAAGTGTGCACACTGAACTGTTAGAATGAGTGTATTACTGTGGAGGTGTGCACAATGAACTGTTAGAATGAGTGTGTCCACATGGAGGTGTGTACACTCAACTGTTAGAATGAGTTTGCCCACATGGAGGTGTGCACAATGAACTGTTAGAATGAGTGTGTCCACATGGAGGTGTGCACACTGAACTGTTAGAATGAGTGTGTCCACATGGAAGTGTGCACACTGAACTGTTAGAATGAGTGTGCCCACATGGAGGTGTGCACACTGAAATGTTAGAATGAGTGTATCCCTGTGGAGGTGTGCACACTGAACTGTTTAAATGAGTGTGCCCACATGGAGGTGTGCACACTGAACTGTTAGAATGAGTGTGTCCACATGGAGGTGTGCACAATGAACTGTTAGAATGAGTGTGTCCACATGGAGTTGTGCACACTGAACTGTTAGAATGAGTGTGTCCCTGTGGAGGTGTGCACACTGAACTGTTAGAATGAGTGTGCCCACATGGAGGTGTGCACACTGAACTGTTAGAATGAGTGTGCCCACATGGAGGTGTGCACACTGAAATGTTAGAATGAGTTTATCCCTGTGGAGGTGTGCACACTGAACTGTTTAAATGAGTGTGCCCACATGGAGGTGTGCACACTGAACTGTTAGAATGAGTGTGTCCACATGGAGGTGTGCACAATGAACTGTTAGAATGAGTGTGTCCACATGGAGTTGTGCACACTGAACTGTTAGAATGAGTGTGTCCCTGTGGAGGTGTGCACACTGAACTGTTAGAATGAGTGTGCCCACATGGAGGTGTGCACAATGAACTGTTAGAATGAGTGTGTCCACCTGGAGGTGTGCACACTGAACTCTTAGAATGAGTGTGTCCACATGGAGGTGTGCACACTGAACTCTTAGAATGAGTGTGTCCACATGGAGGTGTGCACACTGAACTGTTAGAATGAGTGTGCCCACATGGAGGTGTGCACACTGAACTGTTAGAATGAGTGTGTCCACATGGAGGTGTGCACACTGAACTGTTAGAATGTGTCCACATGGAGGTGTGCACACTGAACTGTTAGAATGAGTGTGTCCACATGGAGGTGTGTACACTGAAATGTTAGAATGAGTGTGTCCTCATGGAGGTGTGCACACTGAATGGTTAGAATGAGTGTGTCCACATGGAGGTGTGCACTCTGAACTGATAGAATGACTGTGTCCACATGCAGTTGTGCACACTGAACTGTTAGAATGAGTGTGTCCACATGGAGTTGTGCACACTGAACTGTTAGAATGAGTGTGTCCCTGTGGAGGTGTGCACAGTGAACTGTTAGAATGAGTGTGTCCACATGGAAGTGTGCACACTGAACTGTTAGAATGAGTGTACCCACATGGAAGTGTGCACACTGAACTGTTAGAATGAGTGTATTACTGTGGAGGTGTGCACACTGAACTGTTAGAATGAGTGTGTCCACATGGAGCTGTGTACACTCAACTGTTAGAATGAGTTTGTCCACATGGAGGTGTGCACAATGAACTGTTAGAATGAGTGTGTCCACATGGAGGTGTGCACACTGAACTGTTAGAATGAGTGTGCCGACATGGAGGTGTGCACACTGAACTGTTAGAATGAGTGTGCACATGGAGCTGTGCACACTGAACTTTTAGAATGACTGTGTCCACATGGAGATGTGCACACTGAACTTTTAGAATGAGTGTGCCCTCATGGAGGTGTGCACACTGAACTGTTAGAATGAGTGTGTCCTCATGGAGGTGTGCACTCTGAACTGATAGAATGACTGTGTCCACATGCAGTTGTGCACACTGAACTGTTAGAATGAGTGTGTCCACATGGAGGTGTGCACACTGAACTGTTAGAATTATTGTGTCCTTGTGGAGGTGTGCACACTGAAATGTTAGAGTGAGTGTGTCCACATGGAGGTGTGCACACCGATGTGTTAGAATTTGTCCACATGGAGGTGTGCACACTGAACTGTTAGAATGAGTGTGTCCTCATGGAGGTGTGCACACTGAACTGTTAGAATGAGTGTGCCAACATGGATGTGTGCACACTGAACTGTTAGAATGAGTGTGTCCCTGTGGAGGTGTGCACACTGAACTGTTAGAATGATTGTGTCCTCATGGATGTGTGCACACTGAACTGTTGGAATGAGTGTGTCCACATGGAGGTGTGCACACTGAACTCTTAGAATGATTGTGTCCACATGCAGTTGTGCACACTGAACTGTTAGAATGAGTGTGTCCTTGTGGAGGTGTGCACACTAAACTGTTAGAATGATTACGTCCACATGGAGGTGTGCACACTGAACTGTTAGAATGAGTGTGTCCCTGTGGAGGTGTGCACACTGAAATGTTAGAGTGAGTGTGTCCACCTGGAGGTGTGCACACCGATGTGTTAGAATTTGTCCACATGGAGGTGTGCACACTGAACTGTTAGAATGAGTGTGCCCACATGGAGGTGTGCACACTGAACTGTTAGAATGAGTGTGCCCACATGGAGTTGTGCACACTGAACTGTTAGAATGGGTGTATCCCTGTGGAGGTGTGCACACTGAACTGTTAGAATGAGTGTGTCCACATGGAGGTGTGCACACTGAACTGTTAAAATGACTGTGTCTACATGGAGGTGTGCACACTGAACTGTTAGAATGAGTGTGTCCACATGGAGGTGTGCACACTGAACTGTTAGAATGAGTGTGTCCACATGGAGGTTTGCACACTGAACTGTTAGAATGAGTGTGTCCCCATGGAGGTGTGCACACTGAACTGTTAGAATGAGTGTGCCCACATGGAGTTTTGCACACAGAACTGATAGAATGATTGTGTCC
>NW_026738459.1:0-16000 GCF_949786415.1 Peromyscus eremicus
ATAGTGACTTGTCTTACCAGAAAACAACTGTTGCTCGTAGGACAAAAAACTGCATGTGACTCAACTCCATTTAGGACTGGGAAACAAACACTAGCTCGACTTCCAAGAAGCACACTCTGCTTTTGAGAAAAGAGCACTCTTCTACTCTAGTGTGTTTTCTATGTGTTCCAAACAGTGAGCTTGCTCAGAACACAAAAACTGTGCTTCCTACACACACAGGCCATATCTAGTTCAATTCTACTTAGGAAACTGACAAGAACAGTAGAACCTCTTCAGTCCAATACACTGTACATGCTGGGAACAGACGCCAGTGCTATTTGTCCTGTGTATGGCAATGGCAGCACAATAGTGACTCTTCTTACCATAAAACAACTCTTGCTCGTAGGACCAGAAACTGCATGTGATTCAACTCCATTTAGGACTGGGAAACAAACTCTAGCTCGCTTTACAAGAAATACACTCTGCTTTTGAGAAAAGAGCACTCTTCTACTCTACTGTGTTTCCTATAGGGCCAGAACAGTGAGCTTGCTCAGAACAAAAGAACTCTGCTTCCTACACACATGGCCATATCTAGTTCAATTCTGCTTAGGAACCTGACAAGAACAGTAGATCCTCTTCAGTCCAATACACTGTACGTGCTGGGAACAGACGCCAGTGCTATTTGTCCTGTGTATGGCAATGGCAGCACAATAGTGACTCTTCTTACCATAAAACAACTCTTGCTCGTAGGACCAGAAACTGCATGTGATTCAACTCCATTTAGGACTGGGAAACAAAAGCTAGCTCACCTTACAGAAACACACTCTGCTTTAGAGAAAAGAGCACTCTTCTACTCTACTGTGTTTCATATAGGGACAGAACAGTGAGAATGCTCAGAACAAAGAACTGTGCTTCCTAAACACGAGCCATATCTACTTCAACTCTGCTTAGGAAACTGACAGGAACAGTAGCTCCTCTTCAGTTCGATACACTGTACTTGCTGGGAACAGACGCGAGTGCTATTTGCACTGTGTATGGCAATGGGAGCACAATAGTGACTTTCCTTAACAGAAAACAACTCTTGCTCGTAGGACCAGAAACTGCATGTGATTCAACTCCATTTAGGACTGGGAAACAAATGCTAGCTCGCCTTACATGAAACACACTCTGCTTTTGAGAAAAGAGCACTCTTCTACTCTACTGTGTTTCCTATGGGGTCCGAACAGTGAGCTTGCTCAGAACAAAAGAACTGTGCTTCCTACACACACGGGCCATATCTAGTTCAACTCTGCTTAGGAGACTGACAAGAACACTAGCTCCTCTTCAGTCCCATACACAGTACTTTCGGGGAACAGACGCGAGTGCTATTTGCACTGTGTATGGCAATTGGAGCACAATAGTGACTTGTCTTACCAGAAAACAACTCTGGCTCGTAGGACAAAAAACTGCATGTGACTCAACTCCATTTAGGACTGGGAAACAAACGCTAGCTCGACTTCCAAGAAACACACTCTGCTTTTGAGAAAAGAGCACTCTTCTACTCTACTGATTTTCCTATGTGTTCTGAACAGTGAGCTTGCTCAGAACAAAAGAAATGTGCTTCCTACACACACGGCCATATCTAGTTCAATTCTGCTTAGGAACCTGACAAGAACAGTAGAACCTCTTCAGTCCAATACACTGTACTTGCTGGGAACAGACGCCAGTGCTATTTGTCCTGTGTATGGCAATGGCATAGCAATAGTGACTCTTGTTACCATAAAACAACTCTTGCTCGTAAGACTAGAAACTGCATGTGATTCAACTCCATTTAGGACTGGGAAACAAACGCTAGCTCGCCTTACAAGAAACACACTCTGCTTTAGAGAAAAGAGCACTCTTCTACTCTACTGTGTTTCCTATAGGGCCAGAACAGTGAGCTTGCTCAGAACAAAAGAACTGTGCTTCCAACTCAGGGCCATAACTAGTTCAACTCTGCTTAGGAAACTGACAAGAACAGTAGCTCCTCTTCCGTCCAATACACTGTACTTGCTGGGAACAGACGGGAGGGCTATTTGCACTGTGGATGGCAATGGGAGCAAAATACTGACTTTCCTTACCAGAAAACAGCTCTTGCTCGTAGTACCAGAAACTGCATGTGATTCAACTCCATTTTTGTCTGGGAAACTAATGCTAGCTCGCCTTACATGAAACACACTCTGCTTTTGATTAAAGAGCACTCTTCTACTCTACTGTGTTTCCTATGAGGTCCGAACAGAGAGCTTGCTCAGAACAGAAGAACTATGCTTCCTACACACACGGGCCATATCTAGTTCAACTCTGCTTAGGAAACTGACAAGAACAGTAGCTCCTCTTCAGTCCAATACACTGTACTTGCTGGCAACAGGCACATGTGCTATTTGCACTGTGTATGGCAATGGGAGCGCAATAGTGACTTTCCTTACCAGAAAACAACTCTTGCTCATAGGACTAGAAACTGCATGTGATTCCACTCCATTTAGGACTGGGAAACAAATGCTAGCTCGCCTTACAAGAAACACACTCTGCTTTTGAGAAAAGAGCACTCTTCTACTCTACTGTGTTTCCTATGGGGTCCAAACAGTGAGCTTGCTCAGAACAAAAGAACTGTGCTTAATAAACACACGGACCACATCTAGTTCAACTCTGCTTAGGAAACTGACAAGAACAGTAGCTCCTATTCAGTCCAATACACTGTACTTGCTGGGAAAAGACGCGAGTGCTATTTGCCTTGTGTATGGCAATGGGAGCGCAATAGTGACTTTCCTTACCAGAAAACAACTCTTGTTCGTAGGACCAGAAACTGCATGTGATTCAACTCCATTTAGGACTGGGAAACAAACTCTAGCTCGCTTTACAAGAAACACACTCTGCTTTTGAGAAAAGAGCACTCTTCTACTCTACTGTGTTTCCTATAGGGCCAGAACAGTGAGGTTGCTCAGAACAAAGAACTGTGCTTCCTACACACACAGGCCATATCTAGTTCAACTCTGCTTAGGAAACTGACAAGAACAGTAGCTCCTCTTCAGTCCGATACACTGTACTTGCTGGGAACAGACGCGAGTGCTATTTGCACTGTGTATGGCAATTGGAGCACAATAGTGACTCGCGCTACCAGAAAACAACTCTTGCTCGTAGGACAAAAACCTGCATGTGACTCAACTCCATTTAGGACTGGGAAACAAACGCCTGCTCGCCTTAATAGAAACACACTCTGCTTTTGAGAAAAGAGCACTCTTCTATTATACTGTGTTTCCTATGGTGTCCGAACACTGAGCTTGCTCAGAACAAAAGAACTGTGCTTCCTACACACACGGCCATATCTAGTTCAATTCTGCTTAGGAACCTGACAAGAACAGTAGATTCTCTTCAGTCCGATACACTGTACTTCCTGGGAACAGACGCCAGTGCTATTTGTCCTGTGTATGGCAATGGCAGCGCAACAGTGACTCTTCTTACCAGAAAACAACTCTTGCTCGTAGGACCAGAAACTGCATGGATTTCAACTCCATTTAGGACTGGGAAAGAAAAGCCAGCTCACCTTACAAGAAACACACTCTGCTTTAGAGAAAAGAGCACTCTTCTAGTCTGCTGTGTTTCCTATAGGGCCAGAACAGTGAGCTTGCTCAGAACAAAAGAACTGTGCTTCCTAAACACACGGGCCATATCTAGTTCAACTCTACATAGGAAACTGACAAGAACAGTAACTCCTATTCAGTCCAATACACTGTACTTGCTGGGAAAAGACGCGAGTGCTATTTGCCTTGTGTAAGGCAATGGGCGCGCAATAGTGACTTTCCTTTCCAGAAAACAACTCTTGTTCTTAGGACCAGAAACTGCATGTGACTCAACTCCATTTAGGACTGGGAAACAAACGCTAGCACGCCTTACAAGAAACACACTCTGCTTTTGAGAAAAGAGCACTCTTATCCTCTACTGTGTTTCCTATGGGGTCTGAACAGTGAGCTTGCTCAGAACAAAAGAACTGTGCTTACTACCCACACGGGCCATATCTAGTTCAACTCTGTTTAGGAAACTGACAAGAACAGTAGCTCCTCTTCAGTCCGATACACTGTACTTGCTGGGAACAGACGCGAGATCTATTTGCACTATGTATGGCAAGGGGAGCGCAATAGTGACTTTCCTTACCAGAAAACAACTCTTGTTCGTAGGAGCAGAAACTGCATGTGATTCCACTCCATTTAGGACTGGGAAACAAATGCTAGCTCGCCTTACAAAAACACACTCTGCTTTAGAGAAAAGAGCACTCTTCTACTCTACTGTGTTTCCTATAGGGCCAGAACAGTGAGCTTGCTCAGAACAAAAGAACTGTGCTTCCTACACACGGGCCATATCTAGTTCAACTCTGCTTAGGAAACTGACAAGAACAGTAGCTCCTCTTCAGTCCGATAGACTGTACTTGCTGGGAACAGACACGAGTGCTATTTGCACTGTGTATGGCAATGGGAGCGCAATAGTGACTTTTCTTACCAGAAAACAACTCTTGCTCGTAGGACCAGAAACTGCATGTGATTCAACTCCATTAGGACTGGGAAATATATGCTAGATCGCCTTACATGAAACACACTCTGCTTTTTGAAAAGAGCACTCTTCTACTCTACTGTGTTTTCTATGGGGTCCGAACAGAGAGCTTGCTCAGAACAAAACAACTGTGCTTCCTACACACGGGCCATATCTAGTTCAACTCTGCTTAGGACAAGAACACTAGCTCCTCTTCAGTCCAATACACTGTATTTGCGGGGAACATACGTGAGTGCTATTTGCACTGTGTATGGCAATTGGAGCACAATAGTGACTTTTCTTACCAGAAAACAACTCTTGCTCGTAGGACAAAAAACTGCATGTGACTCAACTCCATTTAGGACTGGGAAACAAATGCTAGCTCGACTTCCAAGAAACACACTCTGCTTTTGAGAAAAGAGCACTCTTCTACTCTACTGTGTTTCCTTTGTGTTCCGAACACTGAGCTTGCTCAGAACAAAAAAACTGTGCTTCCTACACACACGGCCATATCTAGTTCAAGTCTGCTTAGGAACCTGACAAGAACAGTATATCCTCTTCAGTCCAATACACTGTACTTGCTGCGAACAGACACCATTGCTATTTGTCCTGTGTATGGCATAGGCAGCGCAATAGTGATTCTTCTTACCAGAAAACAACTCTTGCTCGTAGGACCAGAGACTGCATGTGATTCAACTCCATTTAGGACTGGGAAACAAACTCTAGCTTGCTTTACAAGAAACACACTCTGCTTTTGAGAAAAGAGCACTCTTCTACTCTACTGTGTTTCCTATAGGGCCAGAACAGTGAGCTTGCTCAGAACAAAAGAACTGTGCTTCCTACACACACGGGCCATATCTAGTTCAACTCTGCTTAGGAAACTGAGAAGAACAGTAGCTCCTCTTCAGTCCAATACACTGTACTTGCTGGGAACAGACGGGAGGGCTATTTGCACTGTGTATGGGAATGGGAGCGCAATAGTGACTTTCCTTACCAGAAAACAACTCTTGCTCGTAGGACCAGAAACTGCATGTGATTCCACTCCATTTAGGACTGGGAAACAAACGGTAGCTCGCCTTACAAGAAACACACTCTGCTTTAGAGAAAAGAGAATCTTCTACTCTACTGTGTTTCCTATGGGGTCCAAACAGTGAGCTTGCTCAGAACAAAAGAACTGTGCTTGCTACACACACGGACCATATCTAGTTCAACTCTGCTTAGGAAACTGACAAGAACAGTAGCTCCTATTCAGTCCAATACACTGTACTTGCTGGGAAAAGACTCGAGTGCTATTTGCCTTGTGTAGGGCAATGGGAGCACAATAGTGACTTTCCTTACCAGAAAACAACTCGTGTTCGTAGGACCAGAAACTGCATGTGATTCAACTCCATTTAGGACTAGGAAACCAATGCTAGCTCGTCTTACAAAAACACACTCTGCTTTTGAGAAAAGAGCACTCTTCTACTCTACTGGGTTTCCTATGGTATCAGAACAGTGAGCTTGCTCAAAACAAAAGAACTGTGCTTCCTACACACACGGCCATATCTAGTTCAATTCTGCTTAGGAACCTGACAAGAACAGTAGATCCTCTTCAGTCCAATACCCTGTACTTGCTGGGAACAGACACGAGTGCTATTTGTCCTGTGTATGGCAATTGCAGCGCAATGGTGATTCTTCTTACCATAAAACAACTCTTGCTCGTAGGACCAGAAACTGCATGTGATTCAACTCCATTTAGGACTGGGAAAGAAACGCTAGCTCGCCTGAAAAGAAACACACTCTGCTTTAGAGAAAAGAGCACTCTTCTACTCTACTGTTTTTCCTATGAGGTCCAAGCAGTGAGCTTGCTCAGAACAAAAGAACTGTGCTTCCTACACACACGGGCCATATCTAGTTCAACTCTGCTTAGGAAACTGACAAGAACAGTGGCTCCTCTTCAGTCCAATACACTGTACTTGCGGGGAACAGACACGAGTGCTATTTGCACTGTGTATGGCAATTGGAGCACAATAGTGACTTGTCTTACCAGAAAACAACTGTTGCTCGTAGGACAAAAAACTGCATGTGACTCAACTCCATTTAGGACTGGGAAACAAACACTAGCTCGACTTCCAAGAAGCACACTCTGCTTTTGAGAAAAGAGCACTCTTCTACTCTAGTGTGTTTTCTATGTGTTCCAAACAGTGAGCTTGCTCAGAACACAAAAACTGTGCTTCCTACACACACAGGCCATATCTAGTTCAATTCTACTTAGGAAACTGACAAGAACAGTAGAACCTCTTCAGTCCAATACACTGTACATGCTGGGAACAGACGCCAGTGCTATTTGCCCTGTGTATGACAATGGGAGCACAATAGTGACTCTTCTTACCAGAAAACAACTCTTGTTCGTAGGACAAGAAACTGCATGTTATTCCACTCGATTTAGGACTGGGAAAGAAACGCTAGCTGGCCTTACAAGAAACACACTCTGCTTTTGAGAAAAGAGCACTCTTCTACTCTACTGTGTTTCCTATAGGGCCAGAACAGTGAACTTGCTCAGAACAAAAGAACTGTGCTTCCTACACACAGGGGACATATCTAGTTCAACTCTGTTTAGGAATCTGACAAGAACAGGAGCTCCTATTCAGTCCAATACTCTGTAAATGCAGGGAACAGACGCCAGTGCTATTTGCACTGTGTATGGCAATGGGAGCGCAATAGTGACTCTTCTTACCAGAAAAAAACTCTTATTCGTAGGACCAGAAACTGCACAGGATTCAATTCCATTTCTGACTGGGAAACAAACACTAGTTCGCCTTTCAAGAAACGCACTCTGCTTTTGAGAAAAGAGCACTCTTCTACTCTACAGTGATTCCTATGGGGTCCGAACAGAGAGCTTGCTAAGAACAAATGAACTGTGCTTCCTACACACACGGGCCATATCTAGTTATACTCTGCTTAGGAAACTGACAAGAACAGTAGCTGCTCTTCAGTCCAATACACCGTACTTGCTGGGAACAGACGCCAGTGCTATTTGCACTGTGTATGAAAATGGGACCGCAATAGTGACTCTTCTTACCAGAAAAAAACTCTTGTTCGTAGGACCAGAAACGGCATGGGATTCAACTCCATTTTTGACTGGGAAGCAAATACTAGCTCGCCTTTCAAGAAACACAATTTAATTTTGAGAAAAGAGCACTCATCTACTCTACTGTGTTTCCTATGATGTCCGCACAGTGAGCTTTCCCAGAACAAAAGAAGTGTGCTTCCTACACACATGGGCCATATCTGGTTCAACTCCTCTTAGGAAAATGACAAGAACAGTAGCTCCTCTTCAGTCCAATACACTGTACTTGCTGGGAACAGACGCGAGTGCTATTTGCACTATGTATGGCAATGGGAGTACAACAGTGACTTTCCTTACCAGAAAACAACTCTTACTCATATGACCAGAAACTGCATGTGATTCAACTCCATTTAGGACTGGGAAACAAACGCTAGCTCGCCTTACAAGAAACACACTCTGCTTTTGAGAAAAGAGCACTCTTCTACTCTTCTGTATATCCTATAGGGCCAGAACAGTGAGCTTGATCAGAACAAGAGAACTGTGCTTCCTACACACACGGCCATATCTAGTTCAATTCTGCTTAGGAAACTGAGAAGAACAGTAGATCCTCTTCAGTCCAATACACTGTACATGCTGGGAACAGACGCCAGTGCTATTTGCCCTGTGTATGACAATGGGAGCACAACAGTGACTCTTCTTACCAGAAAACAACTCTTGCTCGTAGGACCACAAACTGCATGGGATTCAACTCCGTTTAGTACTGTGAAACAAACGCTATCTTGCCTTACAAGAAACACACTCTGCTTTTGAGAAAAGAGCACGCTTCTACTCTACTGTGTTTCCAATGAGGTCTGAACAGTGAGCTTGCTCAGAACAAAAGAACTGTGCTTCCTACACACACGGCCATATCTAGTTCAACTCTGCTTAGGAAACTGAGAAGAACAGTAGCTCCTCTTCAGTCCAATACACTGTACTTGCTAGAAACAGACGCGACTGCTATTTGCACTGTGTATGGCAAAGGGAGCGCAATAATGACTTTCCTTAAGAGAAAACAACTCTTGCTGGTAGGACCAAAAACCGCATGTGATTCAACTCCATTTAGGACTGGAAACAAACCCTAGCTCGACTTACAAGAAACACACTCTGCTTTTGAGAAAAGAGCACTCTTCTACTCTACTGTGTTTCCTATAGGGCCAGAACAGAGAGCTTGCTCAGAACAAAAGAACTGTGCTTCCTACATACACGGTCATAACTAGTTCAATTCTGCTTAGAAACCTGACAAGAACAGTAGGTTCTCTTCAGTCCAATACACCGTACATGCTGGGAACCGACGCCAGTGCTATTTGCCCTGTGTATGACAATGGGAGCGCAATATTGACTCTTCTTAACAGAAAACAACTCTTGCTCATAGGACCAGAAACTGCATGTGATTCAACTCCATTTAGGACTGGGAAAAAAACGCTAGCTCGCCTTACAAGAAACACACTCTGCTTTTGAGAAAAGAGCACTCTTCTACTCTACTGTGTTTCCTATGTGTTCTGCACAGTGAGCTTGCTCAGAACAAAAGAACTGTGCTTCCTACACACACGGGCCGTATCTAGTTCAACTCTGCTTAGAAAACTGACAAGAACAGTAGCTGCTCTTCATTCGAATACACTGTACTTGCTGGGAACAGACACGAGTGCTATTTGCACTGTGTATGGCAATTGGAGCACAATAGTGACTTGTCTTACCAGAAAACAACTGTTGCTCGTAGGACAAAAAACTGCATGTGACTCAACTCCATTTAGGACTGGGAAACAAACACTAGCTCGACTTCCAAGAAGCACACTCTGCTTTTGAGAAAAGAGCACTCTTCTACTCTACTGTGTTTTCTATGTGTTCCAAACAGTGAGCTTGCTCAGAACACAAAGACTGTGCTTCCTACACACACCGGCCATATCTAGATCAATTCTACTTAGGAAACTGACAAGAACAGTAGAACTTCTTCAGTCCAATACACTGTACATGCTGGGAACAGACGCCAGTGCTATTTGCCCTGTGTATGACAATGGGAGCACAATAGTGACTCTTCTTACCAGAAAACAACTCTTGTTCGTAGGACAAGAAACTGCATGTGATTCCACTCGATTTAGGACTGGGAAAAAAACGCTAGCACGCCTTACAAGAAACACACTCTGCTTTTGAGAAAAGAGCACTCTTCTACTCTACTGTGTTTCCTATAGGGCCAGAACAGTGAACTTGCTCAGAACAAAAGAACTGTGCTTCCTACACACAGGGGACATATCTAGTTCAACTCTGCTTAGGAATCTGACAAGAACAGGAGCTCCTATTCAGTCCAATACTCTGTAAATGCAGGGAACAGACGCCAGTGCTATTTGCACTGTGTATGGCAATGGGAGCGCAATAGTGACTCTTCTTACCAGAAAAAAACTCTTGTTCGTAGGACCAGAAACTGCACGGGATTCAATTCCATTTCTGACTGGGAAACAAACACTAGCTCGCCTTTCAAGAAACGCACTCTGCTTTTGAGAAAAGAGCACTCTTCTACTCTACAGTGTTTCCTATGGGGTCCGAACAGAGAGCTTGCTAAGAACAAATGAACTGTGCTTCCTGCACACACGGGCCATATCTAGTTATACTCTGCTTAGGAAACTGACAAGAACAGTAGCTGCTTTTCAGTCCAATACACCGTACTTGCTGGGAACAGACGCCAGTGCTATTTGAACTGTGTATGACAATGGGACCGCAATAGTGACTCTTCTTACCAGAAAAAAACTCTTGTTCGTAGGACCAGAAACGGCATGGGATTCAACTCCATTTTTGACTGGGAAGCAAATACTAGCTCGCCTTTCAAGAAACACAATTTAATTTTGAGAAAAGAGCACTCATCTACTCTACTGTGTTTCCTATGGTGTCCGCACAGTGTGTTTTCTCAGAACAAAAGAACTGTGCTTCCTACACACACGAGCCATATCTAGTTCAACTCCTTTTAGGAAAATGACAAGAAGAGTAGCTCCTCTTCAGTCCAATACACTGTACTTGCTGGGAACAGACGCCAGTGCTATTTGCACTATGTATGGAAATGGGAGCGCAATAGTGACTTTCCTTACCAGAAAACAACTCTTGCTCATAGGACCAGAAATTGGATGTGATTCAACTCCATTTAAGACTGGGAAACAAACGCTACCTCGCCTTACAAGAAACACACTCTGCTTTTGAGAAAAGAGCACTCTTCTACTCTACTGTGTTTCCTATGGTGTCCGAACAGTGTGCTTGCTCAGAACAAAAGAACTGTGCTTCCTACACACACGGCCATATCTAGTTCAATTTTGCTTAGAAAAATGAAAAGAACAGTAGATCCTATTCAGTCCAATACACTGTACCTGCTGGGAACAGATGCCAGTGCTATTTGCCCTGTGTATGACAATTGGAGCACAATAGTGACACTTCTTACCAGAAAACATCTCTTGCTCGTAGGACCACAAACTGCATGGGATTCAACTCCATTTAGTACTGGGTAACAAACGCTATCTCGCCTTACAAGAAACACACTCTGCTTTTGAGAAAAGAGCACGCTTCTACTCTACTGTGTTTCCTATGGGGTCCGAACAGTGAGCTTGTTCAGAACAAAAGAACTGGGCTTCCTACACACTCGGGCCATATCTAGTTCAACTCTGCTTAGGAAACTGACAAGAACAGTAGCTGCTCTTCAGTCCAATACACTGTACGTGCTGGGAACAGACGCCAGTGCTATTTGCACTGTGTATGGCAATGGGAGCACAATAGTGACTCTTCTTACCAGAAAACAACTCTTGCTCGTAGGACCACAAACTGCATGGGATTCAAATCCATTTCTGACTGGGAAACAAGTACTAGCTCGCCTTTCCAGAAACACAATCAAATTTTGAGAAGAGAGCACTCATCTACTCTACTGTGTTTCCTATGATGTCCGCACAGTGAGCTTTCTCAGAACAAAAGAAGTGTGCTTCCTACACACATGGGCCATATCTGGTTCAACTCCTCTTAGGAAAATGACAAGAACAGTAGCTCCTCTTCAGTCCAATACACTGTACTTGCTGGGAACAGACGCGAGTGCTATTTGCACTATGTATGGCAATGGGAGTACAACAGTGACTTTCCTTACCAGAAAACAACTCTTACTCATATGACCAGAAACTGCATGTGATTCAACTCGATTTAGGACTGGGAAACAAACGCTATCTTGCCTTACAAGAAACACACTCTGCTTTTGAGAAAAGAGCACTCTTCTACTCTTCTGTTTATCCTATATGGCCAGAATAGTGAGCTTGATCAGAACAAGAGAACTGAGCTTCCTACACACACGGCCATATCTAGTTCAATTCTGCTTAGGAAACTGAGAAGAACAGTAGATCCTCTTCAGTCCAATACACTGTACATGCTGGGAACAGACGACAGTGCTATTTGCCCTGTGTATGACAATGGGAGCACAATAGTGACTCTTCTTACCAGAAAACAACTCTTGCTCATAGGACCACAAACTGCATGGGATTCAACTCCGTTTAGTACTGTGAAACAAACGCTATCTCGCCTTACAAGAAACACACTCTGTTTTGAGAAAAGAGCACGCTTCTACTCTACTGTGTTTCCAATGGGGTCTGAACAGTGAGCTTGCTCAGAACAAAAGAACTGTGCTTCCTACACACACGGCCATATCTAGTTCAACTCTGCTTAGGAAACTGACAAGAACAGTAGCTCCTCTTCAGTCCAATACACTGTACTTGCTGGAAACAGGCGCGACTGCTATTTGCACTGTGTATGGCAAAGGGAGCGCAATAGTGACTTTCCTTAAGAGAAAACAACTCTTGCTGGTAGGACCAAAAACTGCATGTGATTCAACTCCATTTAGGACTAGAAACAAACACTAGCTCGACTTACAAGAAACACACTCTGCTTTTGAGAAAAGAGCACTCTTCTACTCTACTGTGTTTCCTATAGGGCCAGAACAGAGAGCTTGCTCAGAACAAAAGAACTGTGCTTCCTACATACACGGCCATAACTAGTTCAATTCTGCTTAGGAACCTGACAAGAACAGTAGGTTCTCTTCAGTCCAATACACCGTACATGCTGGGAACCGACGCCAGTGCTATTTGCCCTGTGTATGACAATGGGAGCGCAACATTGACTCTTCTTACCAGAAAACAACTCTTGCTCATAGGACCAGAAACTGCATGTGATTCAACTCCATTTAGGACTGGGAAAAAAACGCTAGCTCGCCTTACAAGAAACACACTCTGCTTTTGAAAAAAGAGCACTCTTCTACTCTACTGTGTTTCCTATGTGTTCTGCACAGTGAGCTTGCTCAGAACAAAAGAACTGTGCTTCCTACACACACGGGCCGTATCTAGTTCAACTCTGCTTAGAAAACTGACAAGAACAGTAGCTGCTCTTCATTCGAATACACTGTACTTGCTGGGAACAGACGCGAGTGCTATTTGCACTATGAATGGGAATGGGAGCGCAATAGTGACTTTCCTTACCAGAAAACAACTCTTGCTCATAGGACCAGAAACTGCATGGGATTCAGCTCCATTTAGTACTGGGTAACAAACGCTGTCTCGCCTTACAGGAAACACACTCTGCTTTTGAGAAAAGGGCACTCTTCTACTCTATTGTGTATCCTACGGGGTCCGAACTGTGAGCTTGCTCAGAACAAAAGAACTGTGCTTCCTACACACACGGGGCACATCTAGTTCAAATCTGCTTAGGAAACTGACAAGAACAGTAGCTGCTCTTCAGTCCAATACACTGTACTTGCTGGGAACAGACGCGAGTGCTATTTGCACTGTGTATGGCAATGGGAGCGCAATAGTGACTCTTCTTACCAGAAAACAACTCTTGCTCGTAGTATCAGAAACTGCGTGGGACTCAACTCCATTTCTGACTGGGAAACAAACACTAGCTCGACTTTCAAGAAAAACAATCAAATTTTGAGAATAGAGCACTCATCTACTCTACTGTGTTTCCTATGTTGTCCGCATAGTGTGCTTTCTCAGAACAAAAGAACTGTGCTTTCTACACACATGGGATATATCTGGTTCAACTCCTCTTATGAAAATGACAAGAACAGTAGCTCCTCTTCAGTCCAATACACTGTACTTGCTGGGAACAGACGCGAGTGCTATTTGCACTATGTATGGGAATTGCAGCGCAATAGTGACTTTCCTTACCAGAAAACAACTCTTGCTCATAGGACCAGAAACTGGATGTGACTCATCTCCATTTAGGGCTGGGAAACAAATGCTAGCTCGCCTTACAAGGAACACACTCTGCTTTCGAGAAAAGGGCACTCTTCTACTCTATTGTGTTTCCTACGGGGTCCGAACTGTGAGCTTGCTCAGAACAAAAGACCTGTGCTTCCTACACACACGGGCCATATCTGGTTCAACTCTGCTTAGGAAACTGACAAGAACAGTAGACCCTATTCAGTCCAATACACTGTACTTGCTGGGAACAGACCCAAGTGCTATTTGCCCTGTGTATAACAATGGGTGCGCAATATTGACTCTTCTTACCAGAAAACAACTCTTGCTCGTAGGACCAGAAACTGCATGTGATTCAACTCCGTTTAGGACTGGGAAAAAAACGCTAGCTCGCTTTACAAGAAACACACTCTACTTTTGAGAAAAGAGCACTCTCCTACTCTACTGTGTTTCCCCTGGTGTCCGAACAGTGAGCTTGCTCAGAACAAATGAACTGTGCTTACTACACACACGGGCCATATCTGGTTCAACTCTGCTTAGGAAACTGACAAGAACAGTAGCTCCTCTTCAGTCCAATAAACTGTACTTGCTGGGAACAGACGCAAGTGCTATTTGCAGTGTGTATGGCAATGGGAGCGCAATACTGACTCTTCTTATCAGAAAACAACTCTTACTTGTAGGACCAGAAACTGCATGGGATTCAACTCCATTTCTGACTGGGAAGTAAATACTAGCTCGCCTTTCAAGGAACTCAATCTAATTTTGAGAAAAGAGCACTCATCTACTCTACTGTGTTTCCTATGGTGTCCGCACAGTGTGCTTTCTCAGAAAAAAAGAACTGTGTTTCCTACACACACGGGCCATATCTAGTTCAACTCCTCTTAGGAAAATGACAAGAACAGTAGCTCCTCTTCAGTCCGACACACTGTACTTGTGGGAAACAGAAGCGAGTGATATTTACACTGTGTATGGCAATTGGAGCACAATAGTGACTTGTCTTACCAGAAAACAACTCTTGCTCGTTGGACAAAAAACTGCATGTGACTCAACTCCATTTAGGACTGGGAAACAAACGCTAGCTCGACTTCCAAGAAACACACTATGCTTTTGAGAAAAGAGCACTCTTCTACTCTACTGTGTTTCCTATGTGTTCCGAACAGTGAGCTTGCTCAGAACAAAAAAACTGTGCTTCCTACACACATGGCCATATCTAGTTCAAGTCTGCTTAGGAACCTGACAAGAACAGTAGATCCTCTTCAGTCCAATACACTGTACTTGCTGGGAACAGACGCCAGTGCTATTTGTCCTGTGTATGACAATGACAGCGCAATAGTGACTCTTCTTACCAGAAAACAACTCTTGCTCGTAGGACCAGAAACTGCATGTGATTCAACTCCATTTAGGACTGGGAAAGAAACTCTAGCTCGCTTTACAAGAAACACACTCTGCTTTTGAGAAAAGAGCACTCTTCTACTCTACTGTGTTTCCTATAGGGCCAGAACAGTGAGCTTGCTCAGAACAAAAGAACTGTGCTTCCTACACACACGGACCATATCTAGTTGAACTCTGCTTAGGAAACTGACAAGAACAGCAGCTCCTGTTCAGTCCGATACTCTGTACTTGCTGGGAACAGACGTGAGTGCTATTTGCACTGTGTATGGAAATTGGAGCACAATAGTGACTCCTCTTACCAGAAAACAACTCTTGCTCGTACGACCAGAAACTGCATGTGACTCAACTCCACTTAGGACTGGGAAACAAACTCTAGCTCACCTTACAAGAAACACACTCTGCTTTTGAGGAAAGAGCACTCTTCTACTCTACTGTGTTTCCTATGGGGTCTGAACAGTGAGCTTGCTCAGAACAAAAAAAGTGTGCTTCCTACACACACGGACATATCTAGTTCAAGTCTGCTTAGGAACCTGACAAGAACAGTAGATCCTTTTCAGTCCAATACACTGTACTTGCTGGGAACAGACGCGAGTGATATTTGCACAGTGTATGGCAATGGGAGCGCAATGTGACTTTCCTTACCAGAAAACAACTCTTGTACTTAGGACCTGAAACTGCATGTGATTCATCTCCATTTAGGACTGGGAAAGAAAAGCTAGCTCGCCTTACAAGAAACACACTCTGCTTTTGAGAAAAGAGCATTCTTCTACTCTACTGTGTTTCCTATAGGGCCAGA
>NW_026738460.1:0-16000 GCF_949786415.1 Peromyscus eremicus
TAGCGCAATAGTGACTCATCTTACCAGAAAACAACTCTTGCTCATAGTATGAAATACTGCATGGGATTCAACTACATTTAGGACTGGGAAACAAATGCTAGCTCGACTTAAAGAAACACACTCTGCTTTTGAGAAAAGAGCACTCTTCTACTCTACTGTGTTTCCTATAGGGCCAGAACTGTGAGCTTGCTCAAAACAAAAGAACTGTGCTTCCTACACACACGGGCCATATCTAGATCAATTCTGCTTAGGAAACTGACAAGAACAGTAGATCCTCTTAAGTCCATTACACTGTACATGCTTGGAACAGATGCCAGTGCTATATGGCCTGTGTATGACAATGGGAGCACAATAGTGACTCTTCTTACCAGAAAACAACTCTTGCTCGTAGGACCAGAAACTCATGTGATTCAACTCCATTTAGGACTGAGAAACAAACGCTAGCTCGCCTTACAAGAAACACACTCTGCTTTTGAGAAAAGTGCACTCTTCTACTCTACTGTATTTCCTCGGGGTCCGAACAGTGAGCTTTTTCAGAAGAAAAGAACTGTGCTTCCTACACACACGGCCATAGCTAGTTCAATTCTGCTTAAGAAACTGACAAGAACAGTAGATCCTCTTCCGTCCAATACACTGTACATGCTGGGAACAGACGCCAGTGATATTTGGCCTGTGTATGACAATGGGAGCACAATAGTGACTCTTGATACCAGAAAACAACTCTTGCTCATAGGACCAGAAACTGCATGGGATTCAACTCCATTTAGGACTGGGAAACAAACGTTAGCTCGTCTTACAAAAAACACACTCTGCTTTGATAATAGAGCACTCTTCTACTCTAATGTGTTTCCTATATGGCCAGAACAGTGAGCTTGCTAAGAACAAAAGAACTGTGCTTCCTACACACACGGCCATATCTAGTTCAACTCTGCTTAGGAAACTGACAAGAACAGTAGATCCTCTTCAGTCCAATACAGTGTACATGCTGGGAACAGACGCCAATGCTATTTGCCCTTTGTATGACAATGGGAGCGCAATAGTGACTCTTCTTACCAGAAAACAACTCTTGCTCGTAGGACCAGAAAATGCATGTCATTCAACTCCATTTAGGACGGGAAAACAAACGCTAGCTCGCTTTACAAGAAACACACTCTGCTTTTGAGAAAAGAGCACTCCTCTACTCTACTGTGTTTCCTAAGGGGTCCGAACAGTCAGCTTGCTCAGAACAAAAGAACTGTGCTTCCTACACACACGGGCTATTACTAGTTCAACTCTGCTTAGGAAACTGACAAGAACAGTAGCTATTCTTCAGTCCAATACACTGTACTTGCTGGGAACAGACACGAGTGGTATTTGTACTATATATGGCAATAGGAGCACAATAGTGTCTTTCCTTTCCAGAAAACAACTCTTGCTCGTAGGACCAGAAACTGCATGTGATTCAACTCCATTTAGGACTGGGAAACAAACGCTAGCTCGCCTTACAAAAAACACACTCTGCTTTTGAGAAAAGAGCAGTATTCTAGTCTAATGTGTTTCCTATAGGGCCAGAACAGTGAGCTTGCTCAGAACAAAAGAACTGTGCTTCCTACACACACGGGCCTTATCTAGTTGATCTCTGCTTAGGAAACTGACAAGAACAGTAGCTCCTCTTCAGTCCAATACACTGTACTTGCTGGGAACTGACGCGAGTGCTATTTGCACGGTGTATGTAAATGGGAGCGCAATAGTGACTTTCCTTACCAGAAAACAACTCTTGCTCGTGGGAACAAAAACTGCATGTGATTCAACTCCATTTAGGACTGGGAAACAAACGCTAGCTCGCCTTACAAGAAACAGACTCTGCTTTTGAGAAAAGAGCACTCTTCTACTCTAATGTGTTTCCTATAGGGCCAAAACATTGAGCTTGCTCAGAACAAAAAACTGTGCTTCCTACACACACGGCCATATCTAGTTCATTTCTTTTTAGGAATCTGACAAGAAGAGTAAATCCTCTTCAGTCTAATACACTGTACATGCGGGGAACAGACGCCAGTGCTATTTGCCCTGTGTATGACAATGGAAGCGCAATAGTGACTCTTCTTACCAGAAAACAACTCTTGCTCGTAAGACCAGAAACTGCATGTGATTCAACTCCATTTAGGACTGGGAAACAAATGCTAGCTGGCCTTACAAGAAACACACTCTGCTTTTGAGAAAAGAGCACGCTTCTACTCTACTGTGTTTCCTATGGGGTCCGAAGAGTGAGCTTGCTCAGAACAAAAGAACTGTGCTTCCTACACACACGGGCCTTATCTAGTTGATCTCTGCTTAGGAAACTGACAAGAATAGTAGCTTTTCTTCAGTCCAATACACTGTAATTGCTGGGAACAGACACGAGTGCTATTTGCACTGTGTATGGCAATGGGAGCACAATAGTGACTCTTCTTACCAGAAAACAACTCTTGCTCGTAGGACCAGAAACTGCCTGTGATTCAGCTCCATTTAGGACTGGGAAACAAATGCTAGCTTGCCTTACAAGAAACACACTCTGCTTTTGAGAAAAAGGCACTCTTCTACTCTACTGTGGTTCCTATGGTGTCCGAACAGTGAGCTTGCTCAGAACAAAAGAACTGTGCTTCCTACATACATGGTCCATATCTAGTTCAACTCTGCTTAGGAAACTGACAAGAAGAGTAGCTCTTCTTCAGTCCAATACACTGTACTTGCTGGGAACAGACGCGAGTGCTATTTGCACTGTGTATGGGAA
This sequence comes from Peromyscus eremicus, assembly GCF_949786415.1. Lineage (NCBI taxonomy): Eukaryota > Metazoa > Chordata > Mammalia > Rodentia > Cricetidae > Peromyscus > Peromyscus eremicus. The sequence continues at coordinate 2,750 of NW_026738460.1, forward strand.
TGGGAGCGCAATAGTGACTTTCCTTACCAGAAAACAACTCTTGCTCATGGGACCAAAAACTGCATGTGATTCAACTCCATTTAGGACTGGGAAACAAACGCTACCTCGTTTTACAAGAAACACACTCTGCTTTTGAGAAAAGAGCACTCGTCTACTCTACTGTGTTTCCTATAGGGCCAAAACAGTGAGCTTGCTCAGAACAAAAGAACTGTGCTTCCTACACACACGGGCCATATCTAGTTCAATTCTGCTTAGGAAACTGCCAAGAACAGTAGATCCTCCTCAGTCCAATACACTGTACATGCTGGGAACAGACGAAGTGCTATTTGCCCTGTGTATGACAATGGGAGCACAACAGTGACTCTTCTTACCAGCAAAAAAATCGTGCTCGTAGGACCAGAAACTGCATGTGATTCAACTCCATTTAGGACTGGGAAACAAACGCTAGCTGGCCTTACAAGAAACACACTCTGCTTTTGAGAAAAGAGAACTCTTCTACTCTAATGTGTTTCCTACAGGGCCAGAAAAGTGAGCTTGCGCAGAACAAAAGAACTGTGCTTCCTATACACACGGGCCATATCTAGTTCAAATCTGCTTAGGAAACTGACAAGAACAGTAGCTCCTCTTCAGTGCAACACACTTTATTTGCTGGGAAGAGACGCAAGTGCTATTTGCCCTATGAATGGGAATGGGAGCGCACTAGTGACTCTTCTTACCAGAAAACAACTCTTGCTCATAGCACGAAAAACTGCATGGGATTCAACTACATTTAGGACTTGGAAACAAACGCTAGCGCGCCTTAGAAGAAACACACTCTGCTTTTGAGAAAAGAGCACTCTTCTACTCTACTGTGTTTCCTATAGGGCCAGAACAGTGAGCTTGCTCAGAACAAAAGAACTGTGCTTCCTACACACATGGGCCATATCTAGATCAATTCTGCTTAGGAAACTGACAAAAACAGTAGATCCTCTTAAATCCAATACACTGTACATGCTGGGAACAGATGCCAGTGCTATTTGGCCTGTGTATGACAATGGGAGCACAATAGTGACTCTTCTTACCAGAAAACAACTCTTGCTCATAGTACGACATAATGCATGGGATTCAACTACATTTAGGACCTGGACACAAATGCTAGCTCGCCTTACAAGAAACACACTCTGCTTTTGAGAAAAGAACACTCTTCTACTCTACTGTATTTCCTCTGGGGTCCGAACAGAGAGCTTGCTCAGAAGAAAAGAACTGTGCTTCCTACACACACGGCCATAGCTAGTTCAATTCTGCTTAGGAAACTGACAAGAACAGTAGATCCTCTTCCGTCCAATACACTGTACATGCTGGGAGCAGACGCCAGTGCTATTTGCCCTGTGTATGACAATGGGAGCACAATAGTGACTCTTGATACCAGAAAACAACTCTTGCTCGTAGGACCAGAAACTGCATGGGATTCAACTCCATTTAGGACTGTGAAACAAATGCTAGCTCGCCTTACAAGAAACACACTCTGCTTTTGAGAAAAGAGCAGTACTCTAGTCTAATGTGTTTCCTATAGGGCCAGAACAGTGAGCTTGCTCAGAACAAAAGAACTGTGCTTCCTACACACACGGCCATAGCTAGTTCAATTCTGCTTAGGAAACTGACAAGAACAGTAGATCCTCTTCAGTCCAATACACTGTACATGCTGGGAACAGACGACAGTGCTATTTGCCCTTTGTATGACAGTGGGAGCACAATAGTGACTCTTCTTACCAGAAAACAACTCTTGCTCGTAGGACCAGAAACTGCATGTGATTCAACTCCATGTATGACTGGGAAACAAAAGCTAGCTCGCCTTACAAGAAACAAACTCTGCTTTTTAGAAAAGAGCACTCTTCTACTCTAATGTGTTTCCTATGAGGTCCGAACAGTGAGCATGCTCAGAACAAAATAACTGTGCTTCCTACACACACGGGCCATATCTAGTTCAACTCTCCTTAGGAAACTGACAGGAACAGTAGCTCCTCTTCATTCCAATACACTGTACTTGCTGGGAACAGACGCGAGTGCTATTTGCACTGTGTATGGCAATGGGAACAAAATAGTGACTCTTCTTACCAGAAAACAACTCTTGCTCATAGGACGAAATACTGCATGGGATTCAACTACATTTAGGACCTGGAAACAAATGTTTCACTGTTCTGGCCCTATAGGAAACAAAACAGATTAGAAGACTGCTCTTTTCTCAAAAGCAGAGTGTGTTTCTTGTAAGGCGAGCTAGCGTTTGTTTCCCAGTCCTAAATGGTGTTGAATCAAATGCAGTTTCTGGTCCTAAGAGCAAGATTTTTTTCTGGTAAGAAGAGTCACTATTGCGCTCCCATTGCCATACACAGTGCAAATAGCAGTCGCGTCTGTTCCCAGCATGTACAGTGTATTGGACTGAAGAGGATCTACTGTTCTTGTCAGGTTCCTAAGCAGAGTTGAACTAGATATGGCCCGTGTGGGTAGGAAGCACAGTTTTTTTGACTGAGCAAGCTCACTGTTCTGGCCACATAGGAAACACAGTAGAGTAGTAGAGTGCTCTTTCCTCAAAAGGAGAGTGTGTTTCTTGTAAGGCGAGCTAGCGTTTGTTTCCCAGTCCTAAATGGAGTTGAATCTCATGCAGTTTCTGGTCCTACGAGCAAGAGTTTTTTCTGGTAAGGAAAGTCTCTATTGCGCTCCCATTGCCATACAAAGGGCAAATAGCAGTCGCGTCTGTTCCCAGCAATTACAGTGTATTGGACTGAAGAGGAGCTACTGTTCTTGTCAGTTTCCTAAGCAGAGTTGAACTAGATATGAGCCGTGTGTGTAGGAAGCCCAGTTCTTTTGTTCTGAGCAAGCTCACTGTTTGGACCCCATAGGAAACACAGTAGGGTAGTTGTGTGCCCTATTCTCAAAAGCAGAGCGTGTTTCTTGTAAGGCAAGCCTGCGTTTGTTTCCCAGTGCTAAGTGGATTGAATCAAATGCAGTTTCAGGTCCTAAGAGCAAGAGTTGTTTTCTGGTAAGAAGAGTCACTATTGTGAATCCATTGCCATACACAGTGCAAATAGCACTCGTGTCTGTTCGCAGCAATACAGTGTATTGGACTGAAAAGGAGCTACTGTTCTCGTCAGTTTCCTAAGCAGAGTTGAAATAGATATGGCCCGTGTGTGTAGGACGCACAGTTCTTTTGTTCTTAGCAAGCTCACTGTTCTGGCCCTATAGAAAACACAGAAGAGTAGAAGAGTGCTCTTTTCTCAGAAGCAGAGTTTGTTTCTTGAAAGACGAGCTAGCGTTTGTTTCCCACTCCTAAATGGAGTTGAATCACATGCTGTTTTTGGTCCTACGAGCAAGAGTTGCTTTCTGGTAAGGAAAGTCACTATTGCGCTCCCATTGCCTTACACAGTGCAAATAGCACTCGCATCTGTTGCCAGCAGGTACAGTGTATTGGACTGAAGAGGAGCTACTTCTCTTGTCAGTTTCCTATGCAGAGTTGAACTAGATATGGCCCGTGTGTAGGAAGCACAGTACTTTTGTTCTGAGCAAGTTCTCTGTTTGGACCCCATAGGAAACACAGTAGAGTAGAAGAGTGCTCTTTTCTCAAAAGCAGAGTGTGTTTCTTGTAAGGCGAGCTGGCGTTTGTTTCCCAGTCCTAAATGGAGTTGAATCACATGCAGTCTGGTCCTATGAGCAAGAGTAGTTTTGTGGTATGAAGAGTCACAATTGCGCTCCCATTGTCATACACAGTGCATATAGCACTCGCGTCTGTTCGCAGCAAGTACAGTGTATTGGACTGAAGAGGATCTACTGTTCTTGTCAGTTTCCTAAGCACAATTGAACTATATATGGCCATGTGTGTAGGAAGCACAGTACTTTTGTTCTGAGCAAGCTCACTGTTTTGGCGCTAAAGGAAACACAGTAGAGTAGAAGAGTGCTCCTTCCTCAAAAGCAGAGTGTGTTACTTGTAAGGCGAGCTAGTGTTTGTTTCCCAGTCCTAAATAAAGTTGAATCACATGCAGTTTTTGGTCCTACGAGCAAGAGTTGCTTTCTGGTAAGGAAAGTCACTATTGTGCTCCCATTGGCATACACAGTGCAAAAAGCACTCGCATGTGATGCCAGCAAATACAGTGTATTGGACTGAAGAGGAGCTACTTCTCTTGTCTGTTTCCTAAGCAGAGTTGAAGTAGATATGGCCCGGGTTTAGGAAGCACAATACTTTTGTTCTGAGCAAGTTCTGTGTTTGGACCCCATAGGAAACACATTAGAGTAGAAGAGTGCTCTTTTCTCAAAAGCAGAGTGTGTTTCTTGTAAGGCGAGCTAGCGTTTTTTTCCCAGTCCTAAATGGAGTTGAATCACATGCAATTTCTGGTCCTACGAGCAAGGGTTGTTTTCTGGTAAGAAGAGTCACTATTGCGCTCCCATTGCCATACACAGTGCAAATAGCACTGGCGTCTGTTTCCAGCAAGTACAGTGTATTGGACTGAAGAGAGGCTACTGTTCTTGTCAGTTTCCTAAGCATAATTGAACTAGATATGGCCCGTGTGTATAGGAAGCACAGTTCTTTTTTTCTGAGCAAGCTCACTGTTCTGGCCCTATAGGAAGCACAGTAGAGTAGAAGAATGCTCTTTTCTCAAAAGCAGAGTGTGTTTCTTGTAAGGCGAGCTAGCATTTGTTTCCCAGTCCTAAATGGAGTTGAATCACATGCAGTTTCTGGTCCTACGCGCAAGAGTTTTTTTCTGGTAAGAAGAGTCACTTTTGCGCTCCCATTGTCATACACAGGGCAAATAGCACTGGCGTCTGTTCCCAGCATGTACACTGTATTGGACTGAAGAGGAGCTACTGTTCTTGTCAGTTTCCTAAGCAGAGTTGAACTAGATATGGCCCCTGTGTATAGGAAGCACAGTTTTTTTGTTCTAAGCAAGCTCACTGTTCTGGCCTATAGGAAACAAAATAGAGTAGAAGAGTGCTCTTTCCTCAAAAGAAGAGTGTGTTTCTTTTAAGGCGAGCTAGTGTTTGTTTCCCAGTCCTAAATGGAGTTGAATCACATGCAGTTTCTGGTCCTATGAGCAGGAGTTTTTTCTGGTAAGGAAAGTCACTATTGTGCTCCCATTGCCATACACAGTGCAAATAGCACTCGTGTCTGTTCCCAGCAATTACAGTGTATTGGACTGAAGAGGAGCTACTGTTCTTGTCAGTTTCCTAAGCAGAGTTGAACTAGATATGACCCGTTGTGTGTAGGAAGCAGAGTTGTTTTGTTCTGAGCAAGTTCACTGTTTGGGCCTGATAGGAAACACAGTAGAGTAGATGTGTGCCCTATTCTCAAAAGCAGAGCGTGTTTCTTGTAAGGCGAGCTAGCGTTTGTTTCCCAGTCCTAAATGGAGTTGAATCAAATGCAGTTTCTGTTCCTACGAGGAAGAGTTGTTTTCTGGTAAGAAGATTCACTATTGTGCACTTATTGCCGTACACAGTACAAATAGCATTCGCGTCTGTTCCCAGCATGTACAGTGTATTGGACTGAAGAGGAGCTACAGTTCTTGTCAGTTTCCTAAGCAAAGTTGAACTTGATATGGCCCGTGTATGTAGGAAGCACAGTTCTTTTGTTCTGAGCAAGCTCACTGTTCGAACCCCATTGGAAACACAGTAGAGTTTAAGAGTGCTCTTTTCTCAAAAGCAGAGTGTATTTCTTGTAAGACGAGCTAGCATTTGTTTCCCAGTCCTAAATGGAGTTGAAATACACATGCAGTTTCTGGTCCTACGAGCAAGAGTTGTTTTCTGGTTAGAAGACTCACTATTGTGCTCCCATTGCCATACACAGGGCAAATAGTACTGGCGTCTGTTCCCAGCATGTACAGTGTATTGGACTGAAGAGGATCTACTGTTCTTGTCATTTTCCTAAGCAGAGTTGAACTAGATATGGCCCGTGTGTGTAGGAAGCACAGTTCTTTTGTTCTGAGCAAGCTCACTGTTTGGACACCATAGGAAACACAGTAGAGTAGATGTGTGCCCTATTCTCAAAAGCAGAGCGTGTTTCTTGTAAGGCGAGCTAGCGTTTGTTTCCCAGTCTTAAGTGGATTGAATCAAATGCAGTTTCAGGTCCTAAGAGCAAGAGTTGTTTTCTGGTAACAAGAGTCACTATTGTGCATCCATTGCAGTACACAGTGCAAATAGCACTCGCGTCTGTTCCCAGCAAGTTCAGTGTATTGGAATGAAGAGGAGCTACTGTTCTCATCTGTTTCTAAGCAGAGTTGAACTAGATATGGCCCGTGTGTGTAGGAAGCACAGTTCTTTTGTTCTGAGCAAGCTCACTGTTCTGGCCCTATAGGAAACACAGTAGAGTAGAAGAGTGCTCTTTTCTCAAAAGCAGAGTGTGTTTCTTGTAAGGCGAGCTAGCGTTTGTTTCCCAGTGCTAAATGGAGTTGAATCACATGCATTTTCTGGTCCTATGTGCAAGAGTTGTTTTGTGGTGTGAAGAGTCAGGATTGCGCTCCCATTGTCATACACAGTGCAAATAGCACTCGTGTCTGTTCCCAGCAATTACAGTGTATTGGACTGAAGAGGATCTCCTCTTCTTATCAGTTTCCTAAGCAGAATTGAACTAGATATGGCCGTGTGTGTAGGAAGCACAGTTCTTTTGTTCGGAGCAAGCTCACTCTTCTGGCACTAAAGAAACACAGTAGAGTAGAAGAGTGCTCCTTCCTCAAAAGCAGAGTGTTTTACTTGTAAGGCGAGCTAGCGTTTGGTTCCCAGTCCTAAATGGAGTTGAATCACATGCAGTTTTTGGTCCTACGAGCAAGAGTTGCTTTCTGGTAAGGAAAGTCACTGTTGCGCTCCCATTGCCATACACAGTGCAATTAGCACTCGCATGTGTTGCCAGCAATTACAGTGTATTGGACTGAAGAGGAGCTACTTCTCTTGTCAGTTTCCTAAGCAGAGTTGAACTACCAATGGCGCGGGTGTAGGAAGCACAGTACTTTTGTTCTGAGCAAGTTCTCTGTTTGGACCCCATAGGAAACACAGTAGAGTAGAAGAGTGCTCTTTTCTCAAAAGCAGAGTGTGTTTCTTGTAAGGCGAGCTAGTGTTTTTTTCCCAGTCCTAAATGGAGTTGAATCACATGCAATTTCTGGTCCTATGAGCAAGAGTTGTTTTCTGGTAAGAAGAGTCACTATTGCTCTGCCATTGTCATACACAGTGCAAATAGCACTGGCGTCTGTTCCCAGCAAGTACAGTGTATTGGACTGAAGAGGAGCTAATGTTCTTGTCAGGTTCCTAAGCAGAGTAGAACTAGATATGGCCCATGTGTGTAGGAAGCACAATTCTTTGTTCTGAGCAAGCTCACTGTTCAGATCCCATAGGAAACACAGTAGAGTAGAAGAGTGCTCTTTTCTCAAAAGCAGAGTGTGTTTCTTGTAAGGCGAGGTAGTGTTTGTTTCCCAGTAAGAAATCGAGTTGAATCCCATGCAGTTTCTGGTCCTACGTGCAAGAAATGTTTTCTGGTAAGAAGAGTCACTATTGCGCTCCCATTGCCATACACAGAGTAAATAGCACTCGCGTCTGTTTCCAGCAAGTACAGTGTATTGGACTGAAGAGAGACTACTGTTCTTGTCAGTTTCCTAAGCAGAATTGAACTAGATATGGCCCGTGTGTATAGGAAGCACAGTTCTTTTTTTCTGAGCAAGCTCACTGTTCTGGCCCTATAGGAAGCACAGTAGAGTAGAAGAATGCTCTTTTCTCAAAAGCAGAATGTGTTTCTTGTAAGGCGAGCTAGCATTTGTTTCCCAGTCATAAATGGAGTTGAATCACATGCAGTTTCTGGTCCTATGAGCAAGAGTTTTTTTCTGGTAAGAATAGTCACTTTTGCGCTCTTATTGTCATACACAGGGCAAGTAGCACTGGCGTCTGTTCCCAGCATGTACAGTGTATTGGACTGAAGAGGATCTATTGTTCTTGTCAGTTTCCTAAGCATAGTTGAACTAGATATGGGCCCTGTGTGTAGGAAGCACAGTTTTTTTGTTCTCAGCAAGCTCACTGTTCTGGCCTTATAGGAAACCAAATAGAGTAGAAGAGAGCTCTTTCCTCAATAGAAGAGTGTGTTTCTTGTAAGGCGAGCTAGTGTTTGTTGCCTAGTCCTAAATGGAGTTGAATCACATGCAGTTTCTGGTCCTATGAGCAAGAGTTTTTTCTGCTAAGAAAGTCACTCTTGTGCTCCCATTGCCATACACAGTGCAAATAGCACTCGCGTCTGTTCCCAGCAATTACAGTGTATTGGACTGAAGAGGAGCTACTGTTCTTGTCAGTTTCCTAAGCAGAGTTGAACTAGATATGACCCGTGTGTTTAGGAAGCAGAGATCTTTTGTTCTGAGCAAGCTCACTGTTTGTGCCCGATAGGAAACACAGTAGAGTAGATGTGTGCCCTATTCTCAAAAGCAGAGCGTGTTTCTTGTAAGGCGAGCTAGCGTTTGTTTCCCAGTCCTAAATGGAGTTGAATCAAATGCAGTTTCTGTTCCTACGAGGAAGAGTTGTTTTCTGGTAAGAAGATTCACTATTGTGCACTTATTGCCGTACACAGTACAAATAGCATTCGCGTCTGTTCCCAGCATGTACAGTGTATTGGACTGAAGAGGAGCTAATGTTCTTGTCAGTTTCCTAAGCAAAGTTGAACTTGATATGGCCCGTGTGTGTAGGAAGCACAGTTCTTTTGTTCTGAGCAAGCTCACTGTTCGAACCCCATAGGAAACACAGTAGAGTAGAAGAGTGCTCTTTTCTCAAAAGCAGAGTGTGTTTCTTGTAAGGCAAGCTAGCATTTGTTTCCCAGTCCTAAATGGAGTTGAATCACATGCAGTTTTTGGTCCTACGAGCAAGAGTTGCTTTCTGGTAAGGAAAGTCACTGTTGCGCTCCCATTGCCATACACAGTGCAAATAGCACTCGCATGTGTTGCCAGCAAGTACAGTGTATTGGACTGAAGAGGAGCTACTTCTCTTGTCAGTTTCCTAAGCAGAGTTGAACTACCAATGGCGCGGGTGTAGGAAGCACAGTACTTTTGTTCTGAGCAAGTTCTCTGTTTGGACCCCATAGGAAACACAGTAGAGTAGAAGAGTGCTCTTTTCTCAAAAGCAGACTGTGTTTCTTGCAAGGCGAGCTAGTGTTTTTTTCCCAGTCCTAAATGGAGTTGAATCACATGCAATTTCTGGTCCTACGAGCAAGAGTTGTTTTCTGGTAAGAAGAGTCACTATTGCTCTCCCATTGTCATACACAGGGCAAATAGCACTGGCGTCTGTTCCCAGCATGTACAGTGTATTGGACTGAAGAGGAGCTACTGTTCTTGTCAGTTTCCTAAGCAGAGTTGAACTAGATATGGCCCCTATGTGTAGGAAGCACAGTTTTTTTGTTCTCAGCAAGCTCACTGTTCTGGCCGTATAGGAAACAAAATAGAGTAGAAGAGAGCTCTTTCCTCAAAAGAAGAGTGTGTTTCTTGTAAGGCGAGCTAGTGTTTGTTGCCTAGTCCTAAATGGAGTTGAATCACATGCAGTTTCTGGTCCTATGAACAAGAGTTTTTTCTGCTAAGAATGTCACTCTTGTGCTCCCATTGCCATACACAGTGCAAATAGCACTCGCATCTGTTCCCAGGAATTACAGTGTATTGGACTGAAGAGGAGCTACTGTTCTTGTCAGTTTCCTAAGCAGAGTTGAAATAGATATGACCCGTGTGTGTAGGAAGCAGAGTTGTTTTGTTCTGAGCAAGTTCACTGTTTGGGCCCGATAGGAAACACAGTACAGTAGATGTGTGCCCTATTCTCAAAAGCAGAGCGTGTTTCTTGTAAGGCGAGCTAGCGTTTGTTTCCCAGTCCTAAATGGAGTTGAATCAAATGCAGTTTCTGTTCCTACGAGGAAGAGTTGTTTTCTGGTAAGAAGATTCACTATTGTGCACTTATTGCCGTATACAGTACAAATAGCATTCGCGTCTGTTCCCAGCATGTACAGTGTATTGGACTGAAGAGGAGCTACTGTTCTTGTCAGTTTCCTAAGCAAAGTTGAACTTGATATGGCCCGTGTGTGTAGGAAGCACAGTTCTTTTGTTCTGAGCAAGCTCACTGTTCGAACCCCATTGGAAACACAGTAGAGTTTAAGAGTGCTCTTTTCTCAAAAGCAGAGTATGTTTCTTGTAAGTGAAGTTAGCATTTGTTTCCCAGTCCTAAATGGAGTTGAAATACACATGCAGTTTCTGGTCCTACGAGCAAGAGTTGTTTTCTGGTTAGAAGACTCACTATTGTGCTCCCTTTGCCATACACAAGGCAAATAGTACTGGCGTCTGTTCCCAGCATGTACAGTGTATTGGACTGAAGAGGATCTACTGTTCTTGTCATTTTCCTAAGCAGAGTTGAAGTAGATATGGCCCGTGTGTGTAGGAAGCACAGTTCTTTTGTTCTAAGCAAGCTCACTGTTTGGACACCATAGGAAACACAGTAGAGTAGATGTGTGCCCTATTCTCAAAAGCAGAGCGTGTTTCTTGTAAGGCGAGCTAGCGTTTGTTTCCCAGTCTTAAGTGGATTGAATCAAATGCAGTTTCAGGTCCTAAGAGCAAGAGTTGTTTTCTGGTAACAAGAGTCACTATTGTGCATCCATTGCAGTACACAGTGCAAATAGCACTCGCGTCTGTTCCCAGCAAGTTCAGTGTATTGGACTGAAGAGGAGCTACTGTTCTCATCTGTTTCTAAGCAGAGTTGAACTAGATATGGCCCGTGTGTGTAGGAAGCACAGTTCTTTTGTTCTGAGCAAGCTCACTGTTCTGGCCCTATAGGAAACACAGTAGAGTAGAAGAGTGCTCTTTTCTCAAAAGCAGAGTGTGTTTCTTGTAAGGCGATCTAGCGTTTGTTTCCCAGTGCTAAATGGAGTTGAATCACATGCAGTTTCTGGTCCTATGACCAAGAGTTGTTTTGTGGTGTGAAGAGTCACGATTGCACTCCCATTGTCATACACAGTGCAAATAGCACTCGCGTCTGTTCCCAGCAATTACAGTGTATTGGACTGAAGAGGATCTCCTCTTCTTATCAGTTTCCTAAGCAGAATTGAACTAGATATGGCCGTGTGTGTAGGAAGCACAGTTCTTTTGTTCTGAGCAAGCTCACTGTTCTGGCGCTAAAGAAACACAGTAGAGTAGAAGAGTGCTCCTTCCTCAAAAGCAGAGTGTTTTACTTGTAAGGCGAGCTAGCGTTTGTTTCCCAGTCCTAAATGGAGTTGAATCACATGCAGTTTTTGGTCCTACGAGCAAAAGTTGCTTTCTGGTAAGGAAAGTCACTGTTGCGCTCCCATTGCCATACACAGTGCAAATAGCACTCGCATGTGTTGCCAGCAAGTACAGTGTATTGGACTGAAGAGGAGCTACTTCTCTTGTGAGTTTCCTAAGCAGAGTTGAACTACCAATGGCGCGGGTGTAGGAAGCACAGTACTTTTGTTCTGAGCAAGTTCTCTGTTTGGACCCCATAGGAAACACAGTAGAGTAGAAGAGTGCTCTTTTCTCAAAAGCAGAGTGTGTTTCTTGTAAGGCGAGCTAGTGTTTTTTTCCCAGTCCTAAATGGAGTTGAATCACATGCAATTTCTGGTCCTATGAGCAAGAGTTGTTTTCTGGTAAGAAGAGTCACTATTGCTCTCCCATTGTCATACACAGTGCAAATAGCACTGGCGTCTGTTCCCAGCAAGTACAGTGTATTGGACTGAAGAGGAGCTAATGTTCTTGTCAGGTTCCTAAGCAGAGTAGAACTAGATATGGCCCATGTGTGTAGGAAGCACAATTCTTTGTTCTGAGCAAGCTCACTGTTCAGATCCCATAGGAAACACAGTAGAGTAGAAGAGTGCTCTTTTCTCAAAAGCAGAGTGTGTTTCTTGTAAGGCGAGGTAGTGTTTGTTTCCCAGTAAGAAATCGAGTTGAATCCCATGCAGTTTCTGGTCCTACGCGCAAGAAATGTTTTCTGGTAAGAAGAGTCACTATTGCGCTCCCATTGCCATACACAGTGCAAATAGCACTCGCGTCTGTTTCCAGCAAGTACAGTGTATTGGACTGAAGAGAGACTACTGTTCTTGTCAGTTTCCTAAGCAGAATTGAACTAGATATGGCCCGTGTGTATAGGAAGCACAGTTCTTTTTTTCTGAGCAAGCTCACTGTTCTGGCCCTATAGGAAGCACAGTAGAGTAGAAGAATGCTCTTTTCTCAAAAGCAGAATGTGTTTCTTGTAAGGCGAGCTAGCATTTGTTTCCCAGTCCTAAATGGAGTTGAATCACATGCAGTTTCTGGTCCTACGAGCAAGAGTTTTTGTCTGGTAAGAAGAGTCACTTTTGCGCTCCCATTGTCATACACAGGGCAAATAGCACTGGCGAATGTTCCCAGCATGTACAGTGTATTGGACTGAAGAGGAGCTACTGTTCTTGTCAGTTTCCTAAGCAGAGTTGAACTAGATATGGCCCCTGTGTGTAGGAAGCACAGTTTTTTTGTTCTCAGCAAGCTCACTGTTCTGGCCTTATAGGAAACAAAATAGAGTAGAAGAGAGCTCTTTCCTCAAAAGAAGAGTGTGTTTCTTGTAAGGCGAGCTAGTGTTTGTTGCCTAGTCCTAAATGGAGTTGAATCACATGCAATTTCTGGTCCTATGTGCAAGAGTTTTTTCTGCTAAGAAAGTCACTCTTGTGCTCCCATTGCCATACACAGTGCAAATAGCACTCGTGTCTCTTCCCAGCAATTACAGTGTATTGGACTGAAGAGGAGCTACTGTTCTTGTCAGTTTCCTAAGCAGAGTTGAACTAGATATGACCCGTGTGTTTTGGAAGCAGAGATCTTTTGTTCTGAGCAACTCACTGTTTGTGCCCGATAGGAAACACAGTAGAGTAGATGTGTGCCCTATTCTCAAAAGCAGAGCGTGTTTCTTGTAAGGCGAGCTAGCGTTTGTTTCCCAGTCCTAAATGGAGTTGAATCAAATGCAGTTTCTGTTCCTACGAGGAAGAGTTGTTTTTTGGTAAGAAGATTCACTATTGTGCACTTATTGCCGTACACAGTACAAATAGCATTCGCGTCTGTTCCCAGCATGTACAGTGTATTGGACTGAAGAGGAGCTACTGTTCTTGTCAGTTTCCTAAGCAAAGTTGAACTTGATATGGCCCGTGTGTGTAGGAAGCACAGTTCTTTTGTTCTGAGCAAGCTCACTGTTCGAACCCCATAGGAAACATAGTAGAGTTTAAGAGTGCTCTTTTCTCAAAAGCAGAGTGTGTTTCTT
>NW_026738461.1:0-16000 GCF_949786415.1 Peromyscus eremicus
ACTGAACTTTTAGAATGAATGTGTCCACATGGAGGTGTGCACACTGAACTGTTAGAATTAGTGTTTCCACTTGGAGGTGTGCACACTAAACTGTTAGAATGAGTGTGCCCACTTGGAGGTGTGCACACTGAACTGTTAGAATGAGTGTGTCCACATGGAGGTGTGCACACTGAACTGTTAAATTGACTGTGCCCACATGGAGGTGTCCACACTGAACTGTTAGAATGAGTGTGTCCACATGGAGGTGTGCACAATGAACTGTTAGAATGAGTGTGTCCTCATGGAGGTGTGCACACTGAACTGTTAGAATGTGTCCACATGCAAGTGTGCACAATGAACTGTTAGAATGAGTGTTCCCACATGGAGTTGTGCACACTGAAATGTTAGAATGCGTGTATCCTTGTGGAGGTGTGCACACTGAACTGTTAGAATGAGTGTGTCCCTGTGAAGGTGTGCACACTGAACTGTTAGAATGAGTGTGTCCACATGGAGGTGTGCACACCAAAGTGTTAGAATTTGTCCACATGGAGGAGTGCACACTGAACTGTTAGAATGAGTGTGTCCACATGGAGGTGTGCACACTGAAATGTTAGAATGACTGTGTCCACATGGAGGTGTGCACACTGAACTGTTAGAATGAGTGTGCCCACATGGAGGTGTGCACACTGAACTGTTAGAATGAGTGTGTCCACATGGCCGTGTCCACAGTGAAGTGTTAGAATGAGTGTGCCCACATGGAGTTGTGCACACTGAACTGTTAGAATTTCTGTGTCCACATGGAGGTGTGCACACTGAAATGTTAGAATGAGTGTGCCCACATGGAGTTGTGCACACTGAACTGTTAGAATGACTGTGTCCACGTGGAGGTGTGCACACAGAACTGTTAGAATGAGTGTGTCCACATGGAGGTGTGCACACTGATCTGTTAGAATGAGTGTGCCCACATGGAGGTGTGCACACTGAACTGTTAGAATGATTGTGTCCACATGTAGGTGTACACACTGAACTGTTAGAATGAGTGTGTCCCTGTGGAGGTGTGCACACTGAACTGTTAGAATTAGTGTGTCCACTTGGAGGTGTGCACACTAAACTGTTAGAATGAGTGTGTCCACTTGGAGGTGTGCACACTGAACTGTTAGAATGAGTGTGTCCACATGGAGTTGTGCACACTGAACTGTTAGAATGATTGTGTCCACATGGAGGTGTGCACACTGAACTCTTAGAATGAGTGTGTCCACATGGAGGTGTGCACACTGAACTGTTAAAATGAGTGTGTTCACATTAAAAGTGTGCACACTGAACTGTTAGAATGAGTGTGCCCACATGGAGGTGTCCACACTGAACTGTTAGAATGATTATGTCCACACGGAGGTGTGCACACTGAACTGTTAGAATGAGTTTATCCCTGTGGAGGTGTGCACACTGAACTGTTAGAATGAGTGTGACCACATGGAGTTGTGCACACTGAATTGTTATAATGAGTGTGCCCACATGGAGGTGTGCACACTGAACTGTTAGAATGAGTGTGCCCACAAGGAGTTGTGCACACTGAACTGTTAGAATGAGTGTGTCCACATGGAGGTGGGCACACTGAACTGTTAGAATGAGTGTATCCCTGTGGAGGTGTGCACACTGAACTGTTAGAATGAGTGTGTCCCTGTGGAGGTGTGCACACTGAACTGTAAGAATGAGTGTGTCCACATGGAGGTGTGCACACTGAACTGTTAGAATGAGTGTGCCCATATGGAGGTGTGCACACTGAACTGTTAGAATGAGGATGCCCACAGGGAGGTGTGCGCACTGAACTGTTAGAATGAGTGTGCCCACTTGGAGGTGTGCACACTGAACTGTTAGAATGTTTGTGTCCACATGGAGGTGTGCACACTGAACTGTTAGAATGAGTGTGTCCACATGGAGGTGTGCACACTGAACTGTTATAATGAGTGTGTTTCTGTGGAGGTGTGCACACTGAACTGTTAGAATGATTATGTCCACATGGTGGTGTGCACACTGAACTGGTAAAATGAGTGTGTCCCTGTAGAGGTGTGCACACTGAAATGTTAGAATGAGTGTGTCCACATGGAGGTGTGCACACTGAACTGTTAGAATGAGTGTGCCCACATGGAGGTGTGCACACTGAACTGTTAGAATGATTATGTCCACATGGAGGTGTGCACAATGAACTGTTAGAATGAGTGTGTCCCTGTGGAGTTGTGCACACTGAAATGTTAGAATGAGTGTGTCCACATGGAGGTGTAAACCCTGAACTGTTAGAATGAGTGTGTCCACATGGAGGTGTGCACACTGAACTGTTAGAATGAGTGTGCACACATGGAGGTGTAAACACTGAACTGTTAGAATGACTGTGTCCACGTGGAGTTGTGCACACTGAACTGTTAGAATGAGTGTGTCCCTGTGGAGTTGTGCACACTGAAATGTTAGAATGAGTGTGTCCACATGGAGGTGTAAACCCTGAACTGTTAGAATGAGTGTGTCCACATGGAGGTGTGCACACTGAACTGTTAGAATGAGTGTGCACACATGGAGGTGTAAACACTGAACTGTTAGAATGACTGTGTCCACGTGGAGGTGTGCACACTGAACTGTTAGAATGAGTATGCCCACATGGAGGTGTGCACACTGAATTGTTAGAATGATTGTGTCCACATGTAGGTGTACACACTGAACTGTTAGAATGAGTGTGTCCCTGTGGAGGTGTGCACACTGAACTGTTAGAATTAGTGTGTCCACTTGGAGGTGTGCACACTAAACTGTTAGAATGAGTGTGTCCACATGCAGGTGTGCACACTGAACTGTTAGAATGTGTGTGTCCACATGGAGGTGTGCACACTGAACTGTTAGAATGGGTGTGTCCCTGTGGAGGTGTGCACACTGAAATGTTAGAACGAGTGTGTCCACATTGAGGTGTGCACACTGAAATGTTAGAATGGGTATGCCCACATGGAGGTGTGCACACTGAATTGTTAGAATGATTGTGTCCACATGTAGGTGTACACACTGAACTGTTATAATGAGTGTGTTTCTGTGGAGGTGTGCACACTGAACTGTTAGAATGATTATGTCCACATGGTGGTGTGCACACTGAACTGGTAAAATGAGTGTGTCCCTGTAGATGTGTGCACACTGAAATGTTAGAATGAGTGTGTCCACATGGAGGTGTGCACACTGAACTGTTAGAATGAGTGTGCCCACATGGAGTTGTGCACACTGAACTGTTAGAATGAGTGTGCCCACATGGAGGTGTGCACAATGAACTATTAGAATGATTGTGTCCACATGGCCGTGTCCACACTGAAGTGTTAGAATGAGTGTGCCCACATGGAGTTGTGCACACTGAACTGTTAGAATGAGTTTGTCCACAATAAAGTGTGCAAAATGAACTGTTAGAATGAGTGTGCCCACATGGATGTGTGCACCCTGAACTGTTAGAATGAGTGTGCCCACATGGAGGTGTGCACACTGAACTGTTAGAATGAGTGTGTCCACATGGAGGTGTGCACACTGAACTGTTAGAATTAGTGTTTCCACTTGGAGGTGTGCACACTAAACTGTTAGAATGAGTGCGCCCACTTGGAGGTGTGCACACTGAACTGTTAGAATGAGTGTGTCCACATAAAGGTGTGCACACTGAACTGTTAAAAAGACTGTGCCCACATGGAGGTGTCCACACTGAACTGGTAGAATGAGTGTGTCCACATGGAGGTGTGCACAATGAACTGTTGCAATGAGTGTGTCCTCATGGAGGTGTGCACACTGAACTGTTAGAATGATTGTGTCCACATGCAAGTGTGCACACTGAACTGTTAGAATGAGTGTTCCCACATGGAGTTGTGCACACTGAAATGTTAGAATGCGTGTATCCTTGTGGAGGTGTGCACACTGAACTGTTAGAATGAGTGTGTCCCTGTGGAGGTGTGCACACTGAACTGTTAGAATGAGTGTGTCCACATGGAGGTGTGCACACCAAAGTGTTAGAATTTGTCCACATGGAGGTGTGCACACTGAACTGTTAGAATGAGTGTGTCCACATGGAGGTGTGCACACTGAACTGTTAGAATGACTGTGTCCACATGGAGGTGTGCACACTGAACTGTTAGAATGAGTGTGCCCACATGGAGGTGTGCACACTGAACTGTTAGAATGAGTGTGTCTACATGTCCGTGTCCACAGTGAAGTGTTAGAATGAGTGTGCCCACATGGAGTTGTGCACACTGAACTGTTAGAATTTCTGTGTCCACATGGAGGTGTGCACACTGAACTGTTAGAATGAGTGTGCCCACATGGAGTTGTGCACACTGAACTGTTAGAATGACTGTGTCCACGTGGAGGTGTGCACAGTGAACTGTTAGAATGAGTGTGTCCACATGGAGGTGTGCACACTGATCTGTTAGAATGAGTGTGCCCACATGGAGGTGTGCACACTGAACTGTTAGAATGATTGTGTCCACATGTAGGTGTACACATTGAACTGTTAGAATGAGTGTGTCCCTGTGGAGTTGTGCACACTGAACTGTTAGAATTAGTGTGTCCACTTGGAGGTGTGCACACTAAACTGTTAGAATGAGTGTGTCCACTTGGAGGTGTGCACACTGAACTGTTAGAATGAGTGTGTCCACATGGAGTTGTGCACACTGAACTGTTAGAATGATTGTGTCCACATGGAGGTGTGCACACTGAACTCTTAGAATGAGTGTGTCCACATGGAGGTGTGCACACTGAACTGTTAGAATGAGTGTGTTCACATTAAAAGTGTGCACACTGAACTGTTAGAATGAGTGTGCCCACATGGAGGTGTCCACACTGAACTGTTAGAATGATTATGTCCACACGGATTTGTGCACACTGAACTGTTAGAATGAGTGTATCCCTGTGGAGGTGTGCACACTGAACTGTTAGAATGAGTGTGACCACATGGAGTTGTGCACACTGAATTGTTATAATGAGTGTGCCCACATGGACGTGTGCACACTGAACTGTTAGAATGAGTGTGCCCACATGGTGTTGTGCACACTGAACTGTTAGAATGAGTGTGTCCACATGGAGGTGGGCACACTGAACTGTTAGAATGAGTGTATCCCTGTGGAGGTGTGCACACTGAACTGTTAGAATGAGGGTGTCCCTGTGGAGGTGTGCACACTGAACTGTAAGAATGAGTGTGTCCACATGGAGGTGTGCACACTGAACTGTTAGAATGAGTGCGCCCACATGGAGGTGTGCACACTGAACTGTTAGAATGAGGATGCCCACAGGGAAGTGTGCGCACTGAACTGTTAGAATGAGTGTGCCCACATGGAGGTGTGCACAATGAACTGTTAGAATGTTTGTGTCCACATGGAGGTGTGCACACTGAACTGTTAGAATGAGTGTGTCCACATGGAGGTGTGCACACTGAACTGTTAGAATGATTGTGTCCTCATGGAGGTGTGCACACTGAACTGTTAAAATGACTGTGCCCACATGGAGGTGTCCACACTGAACTGTTAGAATGATTATGTCCACATGGAGGTGTGCACACTGAACTGTTAGAATGAGGGTGTCCCTGTGGAGTTGTGCACACTGAAATGTTAGAATGAGTGTGTCCACATGGAGGTGTAAACCCTGAACTGTTAGAATGAGTGTGTCCACATGGAGGTGTGCACACTGAACTGTTAGAATGAGTGTGCCCACATGGAGGTGTGCACACTGAACTGTTAGAATGATTATGTCCACATGGAGGTGTGCACAATGAACTGTTAGAATGAGTGTGTCCCTGTGGAGTTGTGCACACTGAAATGTTAGAATGAGTGTGTCCACATGGAGGTGTAAACCCTGAACTGTTAGAATGAGTGTGTCCACATGGAGGTGTGCACACTGAACTGTTAGAATGAGTGTGCCCACATGGAGGTGTGCACACTGAACTGTTAGAATGAGTGTGCCCACATGGAGGTTTAAACACTGAACTGTTAGAATGACTGTGTCCACGTGGAGGTGTGCACAGTGAACTGTTAGAATGAGTGTGTCCACATGGAGGTGTGCACACTGAACTTTTAGAATGAGTATGCCCACATGGAGGTGTGCACACTGAATTGTTAGAATGATTGTGTCCACATGTAGGTGTACACACTGAACTGTTAGAATGAGTGTGTCCCTGTGGAGGTGTGCACACTGAACTGTTAGAATTAGTGTGTCCACTTGGAGGTGTGCACACTAAACTGTTAGAATGAGTGTGTCCACATGCAGGTGTGCACACTGAACTGTTAGAATGTGTTTGTCCACATGGAGGTGTGCACACTGAACTGTTAGAATGAGTGTGTCCACTTGGAGGTGTGCACACTGAAATGTTAGAACGAGTGTGTCCACATTGAGGTGTGCACACTGAAATGTTAGAATGGGTATGTCCACATGGAGGTGTGCACACTGAATTGTTAGAATGATTGTGTCCACATGTAGGTGTACACACTGAACTGTTATAATGAGTGTGTTTCTGTGGAGGTGTGCACACTGAACTGTTAGAATGATTATGTCCACATGGTGGTGTGCACACTGAACTGGTAAAATGAGTGTGTCCCTGTAGAGGTGTGCACACTGAAATGTTAGAATGAGTGTGTCCACATGGAGGTGTGCACACTGAACTGTTAGAATGAGTGTGCCCACATGGAGTTGTGCACACTGAACTGTTAGAATGAGTGTGCCCACATGGAGGTGTGCACAATGAACTATTAGAATGATTGTGTCCACATGGCCGTGTCCACACTGAAGTGTTAGAATGAGTGTGCCCACATGGAGTTGTGCACACTGAACTGTTAGAATGAGTTTGTCCACAATAAAGTGTGCAAAATGAACTGTTAGAATGAGTGTGCCCACATGGATGTGTGCACCCTGAACTGTTAGAATGAGTGTGCCCACATGGAGGTGTGCACACTGAACTTTTAGAATGAATGTGTCCACATGGAGGTGTGCACACTGAACTGTTAGAATTAGTGTTTCCACTTGGAGGTGTGCACACTAAACTGTTAGAATGAGTGTGCCCACTTGGAGGTGTGCACACTGAACTGTTAGAATGAGTGTGTCCACATGGAGGTGTGCACACTGAACTGTTAAATTGACTGTGCCCACATGGAGGTGTCCACACTGAACTGTTAGAATGAGTGTGTCCACATGGAGGTGTGCACAATGAACTGTTAGAATGAGTGTGTCCTCATGGAGGTGTGCACACTGAACTGTTAGAATGTGTCCACATGCAAGTGTGCACACTGAACTGTTAGAATGAGTGTTCCCACATGGAGTTGTGCACACTGAAATGTTAGAATGCGTGTATCCTTGTGGAGGTGTGCACACTGAACTGTTAGAATGAGTGTGTCCCTGTGAAGGTGTGCACACTGAACTGTTAGAATGAGTGTGTCCACATGGAGGTGTGCACACCAAAGTGTTAGAATTTGTCCACATGGAGGAGTGCA
The DNA here is from genome assembly GCF_949786415.1 of Peromyscus eremicus. NCBI lineage: Eukaryota > Metazoa > Chordata > Mammalia > Rodentia > Cricetidae > Peromyscus > Peromyscus eremicus. The sequence continues at coordinate 7,458 of NW_026738461.1, forward strand.
CACTGAACTGTTAGAATGAGTGTGTCCACATGGAGGTGTGCACACTGAAATGTTAGAATGACTGTGTCCACATGGAGGTGTGTACACTGAACTGTTAGAATGAGTGTGCCCACATGGAGGTGTGCACACTGAACTGTTAGAATGAGTGTGTCCACATGGCCGTGTCCACAGTGAAGTGTTAGAATGAGTGTGCCCACATGGAGTTGTGCACACTGAACTGTTAGAATTTCTGTGTCCACATGGAGGTGTGCACACTGAAATGTTAGAATGAGTGTGCCCACATGGAGTTGTGCACACTGAACTGTTAGAATGACTGTGTCCACGTGGAGGTGTGCACACAGAACTGTTAGAATGAGTGTGCCCACATGGAGGTGTGCACACTGAACTGTTAGAATGATTGTGTCCACATGTAGGTGTACACACTGAACTGTTAGAATGAGTGTGTCCCTGTGGAGGTGTGCACACTGAACTGTTAGAATTAGTGTGTCCACTTGGAGGTGTGCACACTAAACTGTTAGAATGAGTGTGTCCACTTGGAGGTGTGCACACTGAACTGTTAGAATGAGTGTGTCCACATGGAGTTGTGCACACTGAACTGTTAGAATGATTGTGTCCACATGGAGGTGTGCACACTGAACTCTTAGAATGAGTGTGTCCACATGGAGGTGTGCACACTGAACTGTTAAAATGAGTGTGTTCACATTAAAAGTGTGAACACTGAACTGTTAGAATGAGTGTGCCCACATGGAGGTGTCCACACTGAACTGTTAGAATGATTATGTCCACACGGAGGTGTGCACACTGAACTGTTAGAATGAGTTTATCCCTGTGGAGGTGTGCACACTGAACTGTTAGAATGAGTGTGACCACATGGAGTTGTGCACACTGAATTGTTATAATGAGTGTGCCCACATGGAGGTGTGCACACTGAACTGTTAGAATGAGTGTGCCCACAAGGAGTTGTGCACACTGAACTGTTAGAATGAGTGTGTCCACATGGAGGTGGGCACACTGAACTGTTAGAATGAGTGTATCCCTGTGGAGGTGTGCACACTGAACTGTTAGAATGAGTGTGTCCCTGTGGAGGTGTGCACACTGAACTGTAAGAATGAGTGTGTCCACATGGAGGTGTGCACACTGAACTGTTAGAATGAGTGTGCCCATAATGAGGTGTGCACACTGAACTGTTAGAATGAGGATGCCCACAGGGAGGTGTGCGCACTGAACTGTTAGAATGAGTGTGCCCACTTGGAGGTGTGCACACTGAACTGTTAGAATGTTTGTGTCCACATGGAGGTGTGCACACTGAACTGTTAGAATGAGTGTGTCCACATGGAGGTGTGCACACTGAACTGTTAGAAGGAGTGTGCCCACATGAAGGTGTGCACACTGAACTGTGAGAATGAGTGTGTCCACATGGAGGTGTGCACACTGAACTGTTAGAATGTGTCCACATGGAGGTGTGCACACTGAACTGTTAGAATCATTGTGTCCTCATGGAGGTGTGCACACTGAACTGTTAAAATGACTGTGCCCACATTCAGGTGTCCACACTGAACTGTTAGAATGAGTGTGTCCACATGGTGGTATGCACACTGAACTGTTAGAATGAGTGTGTCCTCATGGAGGTGTGCACACTGAACTGTTAGAATGAGTGTATCCCTGTGGAGGTGTGCACACTGAACTGTTAGAATGAGTTTGTCCACATGGAGGTGTGCACATCGAAGTGTTAGAATTTGTCAACATGGAGGTGTGCACATTGAAATGTTAGAATGAGTGTGTCCACATGGAGTTGTGCACACTGAATTGTTATAATGAATGTGCCCACATGGAGGTGTGCACACTGAACTGTTAGAATGAGTGTACCCACATGGAGTTGTGCACACTGAACTGTTAGAATGAGTGTGTCCACATGGAGGGGTGCACACTGAACTGTTAGAATGAGTGTATCCCTGTGGATGTGTGCACACTGAACTGTTAGAATGAGTGTGTCCCTGTGGAGGTGTGCACACTGAACTGTTAGAATGAGTGTGTCCACATGGAGTTGTGCACACTGAACTGTTAGAATGAGTGTGTCCACATGGAGGTGTAAACCCTGAACTGTTAGAATGAGTGTGTCCACATGGAGGTGTGCACACTGAACTGTTAGAATGAGTGTGCCCACATGGAGGTGTGCACACTGAACTGTTAGAAATAGTGTGCACACATGGAGGTGTAAACACTGAACTGTTAGAATGAGTGTGCCCAAATGGAATTGTGCACACTGAACTGTTAGAATGAGTGTGCCCACATGGAGGTGTGCACACTGAACTGTTAGAATGAGTGTGTCCACATGGCCGTGTCCACAGTGAAGTGTTAGAATGAGTGTGCCCACATGGAGTTGTGCACACTGAACTGTTAGAATGAGGATGCCCACAGGGAGGTGTGCGCACTGAACTGTTAGAATGAGTGTGCCCACATGGAGGTGTGCACACTGAACTGTTAGAATTTCTGTGTCCACATGGAGGTGTGCACACTGAACTGTTAGAATTAGTGTGACCCTGAGGAGGTGTGCACACTGTGATGTTAGAATGAGTGTGTCCACATGGAGGTGTGCACACCGAAGTGTTAGAATTTGTCCACATGGAGGTGTGCACACGGAACTGTTAGAATGAGTGTGCCCACATGGAGGTGTGCAAACTGAACTGTTAGAATGAGTGTATCCCTGTGGATGTGTGCACACTGAACTGTTAGAATGAGTGTGTCCACATGGAGGTGTGCACACTGAACTGTTAGAATGAGTGTGTCCACATGGAGGTGTGCACACTGAACTGTTAGAAGGAGTGTGCCCACATGAAGGTGTGCACACTGAACTGTTAGAATGAGTGTGCCCACATGGAGGTGTGCACACTGAACTGTTAGAAATTGTGTGCACACATGGAGGTGTAAACACTGAACTGTTAGAATGAGTGTGCCAAAATGGAATTGTGCACACTGAACTGTTAGAATGAGTGTGCCCACATGGAGGTGTGCACACTGAACTGTTAGAATGAGTGTGTCCACATGGCCGTGTCCACAGTGAAGTGTTAGAATGAGTGTGCCCACATGGAGTTGTGCACACGGAACTGTTAGAATTTCTGTGTCCACATGGAGGTGTGCACACTGAACTGTTAGAATGAGTGTGCCCACATGGAGTTGTGCACACTGAACTGTTAGAATGACTGTGTCCACGTGGAGGTGTGCACACTGAACTGTTAGAATGAGTGTGTCCACATGGAGGTGTGCACACTGATCTGTTAGAATGAGTGTGCCCACATGGAGGTGTGCACACTGAACTGTTAGAATGATTGTGTCCACATGTAGGTGTACACACTGAACTGTTAGAATGAGTGTGTCCCTGTGGAGGTGTGCACACTGAACTGTTAGAATTAGTGTGTCCACTTGGAGGTGTGCACACTAAACTGTTAGAATGAGTGTGTCCACTTGGAGGTGTGCACACTGAACTGTTAGAATGAGTGTGTCCACATGGAGTTGTGCACACTGAACTGTTAGAATGATTATGTCCACATGGTGGTGTGCACACTGAACTGGTAAAATGAGTGTGTCCCTGTAGAGGTGTGCACACTGAAATGTTAGAATGAGTGTGTCCACATGGAGGTGTGCACACTGAACTGTTAGAATGAGTGTGCCCACATGGAGTTGTGCACACTGAACTGTTAGAATGAGTGTGCCCACATGGAGGTGTGCACAATGAACTATTAGAATGATTGTGTCCACATGGCCGTGTCCACACTGAAGTGTTAGAATGAGTGTGCCCACATGGAGTTGTGCACACTGAACTGTTAGAATGAGTTTTTTCCACAATAAAGTGTGCAAAATGAACTGTTAGAATGAGTGTGCCCACATGGATGTGTGCACCCTGAACTGTTAGAATGAGTGTGCCCACATGGAGGTGTGCACACTGAACTGTTAGAATGAGTGTGTCCACATGGAGGTGTGCACACTGAACTGTTAGAATTAGTGTTTCCACTTGGAGGTGTGAACACTAAACTGTTAGAATGAGTGTGCCCACTTGGAGGTGTGCACACTGAACTGTTAGAATGAGTGTGTCCACATGGAGGTGTGCACACTGAACTGTTAAAATGACTGTACCCACATGGAGGTGTCCACACTGAACTGTTAGAATGAGTGTGTCCACATGGAGGTGTGCACAATGAACTGTTAGAATGAGTGTGTCCTCATGGAGGTGTGCACACTGAACTGTTAGAATGATTGTGTCCACATGCAAGTGTGCACACTGAACTGTTAGAATGAGTGTTCCCACATGGAGTTGTGCACACTGAAATGTTAGAATGCGTGTATCCTTGTGGAGGTGTGCACACTGAACTGTTAGAATGAGTGTGTCCCTGTGGAGGTGTGCACACTGAACTGTTAGAATGAGTGTGTCCACATGGAGGTGTGCACACCAAAGTGTTAGAATTTGTCCACATGGAGGTGTGCACACTGAACTGTTAGAATGAGTGTGTCCACATGGAGGTGTGCACACTGAACTGTTAGAATGACAGTGTCCACATGGAGGTGTGCACACTGAACTGTTAGAATGAGTGTGCCCACTTGGAGGTGTGCACACTGAACTGTTAGAATGAGTGTGTCCACATGGCCGTGTCCACAGTGAAGTGTTAGAATGAGTGTGCCCACATGGAGTTGTGCACACTGAACTGTTAGAATTTCTGTGTCCACATGGAGGTGTGCACACTGAACTGTTAGAATGAGTGTGCCCACATGGAGTTGTGCACACTGAACTGTTAGAATGACTGTGTCCACGTGGAGGTGTGCACACTGAACTGTTAGAATGAGTGTGTCCACATGGAGGTGTGCACACTGATCTGTTAGAATGAGTGTGCCCACATGGAGGTGTGCACACTGAACTGTTAGAATGATTGTGTCCACATGTAGGTGTACACACTGAACTGTTAGAATGAGTGTGTCCCTGTGGAGGTGTGCACACTGAACTGTTAGAATTAGTGTGTCCACTTGGAGGTGTGCACACTAAACTGTTAGAATGAGTGTGTCCACTTGGAGGTGTGCACACTGAACTGTTAGAATGAGTGTGTCCACATGGAGTTCTGCACACTGAACTGTTAGAATGATTGTGTCCACATGGAGGTGTGCACACTGAACTCTTAGAATGAGTGTGTCCACATGGAGGTGTGCACACTGAACTGTTAGAATGAGTGTGTTCACATTAAAAGTGTGCACACTGAACTGTTAGAATGAGTGTGCCCACATGGAGGTGTCCACACTGAACTGTTAGAATGATTATGTCCACACGGAGGTGTGCACACTGAACTCTTAGAATGAGTGTGTCCACATGGAGGTGTGCACACTGAACTGTTAGAATGAGTGTGTTCACATTAAAAGTGTGCACACTGAACTGTTAGAATGAGTGTGCCCACATGGAGGTGTCCACACTGAACTGTTAGAATGAGTGTGCCCACATGGAGTTGTGCACACTGAACTGTTAGAATGAGTGTGTCCACATGGAGGTGGGCACATTGAACTGTTAGAATGAGTGTATCCCTGTGGAGGTATGCACACTGAACTGTTAGAATGAGTGTGTCCCTGTGGAGGTGTGCACACTGAACTGTAAGAATGAGTGTGTCCACATGGAGGTGTGCACACTGAACTGTTAGAATGAGTGTGCCCACATGGAGGTGTGCACACTGAACTGTTAGAATGAGGATGTCCACAGGGAGGTGTGCGCACTGAACTGTTAGAATGAGTGTGCCCACATGGAGGTGTGCACACTGAACTGTTAGAATGTTTGTGTCCACATGGAGGTGTGCACACTGAACTGTTAGAATGAGTGTGTCCACATGGAGGTGTGCACACTGAACTGTTAGAAGGAGTGTGCCCACATGAAGGTGTGCACACTGAACTGTTAGAATGAGTGTGTCCACATGGAGGTGTGCACACTGAACTGTTAGAATGTGTCCACATGGAGGTGTGCACACTGAACTGTTAGAATCATTGTGTCCTCATGGAGGTGTGCACACTGAACTGTTAAAATGACTGTGCCCACATGGAGGTGTCCACACTGAACTGTTAGAATGAGTGTGTCCACATGGTGGTGTGCACACTGAACTGTTAGAATGAGTGTGTCCTCATGGAGGTGTGCACACTGAACTGTTAGAATGAGTGTATCCCTGTGGAGGTGTGCACACTGAACTCTTAGAATGAGTGTGTCCACATGGAGGTGTGCACACTGAACTGTTAGAATGAGTGTGTTCACATTAAAAGTGTGCACACTGAACTGTTAGAATGAGTGTGCCCACATGGAGGTGTCCACACTGAACTGTTAGAATGATTATGTCCACACGGAGGTGTGCACACTGAACTCTTAGAATGAGTGTGTCCACATGGAGGTGTGCACACTGAACTGTTAGAATGAGTGTGTTCACATTAAAAGTGTGCACACTGAACTGTTAGAATGAGTGTGCCCACATGGAGGTGTCCACACTGAACTGTTAGAATGAGTGTGCCCACATGGAGTTGTGCACACTGAACTGTTAGAATGAGTGTGTCCACATGGAGGTGGGCACATTGAACTGTTAGAATGAGTGTATCCCTGTGGAGGTATGCACACTGAACTGTTAGAATGAGTGTGTCCCTGTGGAGGTGTGCACACTGAACTGTAAGAATGAGTGTGTCCACATGGAGGTGTGCACACTGAACTGTTAGAATGAGTGTGCCCACATGGAGGTGTGCACACTGAACTGTTAGAATGAGGATGTCCACAGGGAGGTGTGCGCACTGAACTGTTAGAATGAGTGTGCCCACATGGAGGTGTGCACACTGAACTGTTAGAATGTTTGTGTCCACATGGAGGTGTGCACACTGAACTGTTAGAATGAGTGTGTCCACATGGAGGTGTGCACACTGAACTGTTAGAAGGAGTGTGCCCACATGAAGGTGTGCACACTGAACTGTTAGAATGAGTGTGTCCACATGGAGGTGTGCACACTGAACTGTTAGAATGTGTCCACATGGAGGTGTGCACACTGAACTGTTAGAATCATTGTGTTCTCATGGAGGTGTGCACACTGAACTGTTAAAATGACTGTGCCCACATGGAGGTGTCCACACTGAACTGTTAGAATGAGTGTGTCCACATGGTGGTGTGCACACTGAACTGTTAGAATGAGTGTGTCCTCATGGAGGTGTGCACACTGAACTGTTAGAATGAGTGTATCCCTGTGGAGGTGTGCACACTGAACTGTTAGAATGAGTTTGTCCACATGGAGGTGTGCACATCGAAGTGTTAGAATTTGTCAACATGGAGGTGTGCACATTGAAATGTTAGAATGAGTGTGTCCACATGGAGTTGTGCACACTGAATTGTTATAATGAGTGTGCCCACATGGAGGTGTGCACACTGAACTGTTAGAATGAGTGTACCCACATGGAGTTGTGCACACTGAACTGTTAGAATGAGTGTGTCCACATGGAGGGGTGCACACTGAATTGTTAGAATTAGTGAATCCCTGTGGAGGTGTGCACACTGAACTGTTAGAATGAGTGTGTCCCTGTGGAGGTGTGCACACTGAACTGTTAGAATGAGTGTGTCCACATGGAGGTGTGCACACTGAACTGTTAGAATGAGTGTGTCCACATGGAGGTGTAAACCCTGAACTGTTAGAATGAGTGTGTCCACATGGAGGTGTGCACACTGAACTGTTAGAATGAGTGTGCCCACATGGAGGTGTGCACACTGAACTGTTAGAAATAGTGTGCACACATGGAGGTGTAAACACTGAACTGTTAGAATGAGTGTGCCCAAATGGAATTGTGCACAGTGAACTGTTAGAATGAGTGTGCCCACATGGAGGTGTGCACACTGAACTGTTAGAATGAGTGTGTCCACATGGCCGTGTCCACAGTGAAGTGTTAGAATGAGTGTGCCCACATGGAGTTGTGCACACTGAACTGTTAGAATTTCTGTGTCCACATGGAGGTGTGCACACTGAACTGTTAGAATGAGTGTGCCCACATGGAGTTGTGCACACTGAACTGTTAGAATGACTGTGTCCACGTGGAGGTGTGCACACTGAACTGTTAGAATGAGTGTGTCCACATGGAGGTGTGCACACTGATCTGTTAGAATGAGTGTGCCCACATGGAGGTGTGCACACTGAACTGTTAGAATGATTGTGTCCACATGTAGGTGTACACACTGAACTGTTAGAATGAGTGTGTCCCTGTGGAGGTGTGCACACTGAACTGTTAGAATGAGTGTGTCCACATGGAGTTGTGCACACTGAACTGTTAGAATGATTGTGTCCACATGGAGGTGTGCACACTGAACTCTTAGAATGAGTGTGTCCACATGGAGGTGTGCACACTGAACTGTTAGAATGAGTGTGTTCACATTAAAAGTGTGCACACTGAACTGTTAGAATGAGTGTGCCCACATGGAGGTGTCCACACTGAACTGTTAGAATGATTATGTCCACATGGAGGTGTGCACACTGAACTGTTAGAATGAGTGTATCCCTGTGGAGGTG
>NW_026738462.1:0-16000 GCF_949786415.1 Peromyscus eremicus
GCCATATCTAGTTCAACTCTGCTTAGGAAATGACAAGAACAGTAGCTCCTATTCAGTCCAATACACTGTACTTGCTGGAAACAGACGCGAGTGCTATTTGCACTGTGTATGGCATTTGAAGCACAATAGTGACTCTTCTTACCAGAAAACAACTCTTGATCGTAGGACCAAAAACTGCCTGTGACAACTCCATTTAGGACTGGTAAACAAAGGCGAGCTCGCATTACAAGAAACACAGTCTGCTTTAGAGAAAAGAGCAGTCTTCTACTCTACTGTGTTCCCTATGGGGTCCAAACAGTGAGCTTGCTCAGAACAAAAGAACTGCGCTTCCTACACACGCGGGACATATCTCGTTCAACTCTGCCTAGGAAACTGACAAGAACAGTAGCTCCTCTTCAGTCCGATACACTGTACTTGCTGGGGACAGACGCGAGTGCTATTTGCACTGTGTATGGAAATGGGAGCTCAATAGTTACTTTCCTTACCAAAAAACAACTCTTGCTCGTAGGACGAGAAACTGCATGTGATTCAACTACATATAGGACTGGGAAACAAACGCTAGCTCGCCTTACAAGAAATACACTCTGCTTTTGAGAAAAGAGCACTCTTCTACTCTACTGTGTTTCCTATAGGGCCAGAACAGTGAGCTTGCTCAGAACAAAAGAACTGTGCTTCCTACACACACGGCCATATCTAGTTCAACTCTGCTTAGGAACCTGACAAGAACAGTAGATCCTCTTTAGTCCAATAAAGTGTACATGCTGGGAACAGACGCGTGTGCTATTTGCCCTGTGTATGACAATGGGAGCACAATAGTTACTCTTCTTACCACAACACAACTCTTGCTCGTAGGACCAGAAACTGCATGTGATTCAACTCCATTTAGGACTGGGAAACAAACACTAACTCGCCTTACAAGAAACACACTCTGGTTTAGAGAAAAAAGCACTCTTCTACTCTATTGTGTTTCCTAAGAGGTCCGAACAGTTTACTTGCTCAGAACAAAAGAACTGTGCTTCCTACACACACGGCCATATCTAGTTCAATTCTGTTTAGGAACCTGACAAGAACAGTAGATACTGTTCAGTCCAATACACTGTACTTGCTGGGAAGAGACTCCAGTGCTATTTGTCCTGTGTATGGCAATGGCAGGGCAATATTGACTCTTCTTACCAGAAAACAACTCTTGCTCATAGGACCGGAAACTGCCTGTGATTTAACTCCATTTAGGACTAGGAAACAAACGCTAGCTCGACTTACAAGAAACACACTCTTCTTTTGAGAAAAGAGCACTCTTCTACACTACTGTGTTTCCTATGAGGTCCGAACAGTGAGCTTGATCAGAACAAAAAATCAAGCTTCCTATACACAACGCCACACCTAGTTCAATTCTGCGTAGGAACCTGACAAGAACAGTAGATCATCTTCAGTCCAATACACTGTACTGCTGGGAACAGACAACAGTGCTATTTGTCCTGTGTATGGTAATGGCAGTGCAATAGTGACTCTTCTTACCATAAAACAACTCTTGCTCGTAGGACCAGAAACTGCATGTGATTCAACTCCATTTAGGACTGGGAAACAAACGCTAGCTCGCCTTACAAGAAACACACTCTGCTTTATTGAAAAGAGCACTCTTCTACTCTACTGTGTTTCTTATAGGGCCAGAACAGTGAGCTTGCTCAGAACAAAAGAACAGTGCTTCCTACACAAGGGCCATATCTAGTTCAACTCTGCTTAGGAAACTGACAAGAACAGTAGCTCCTCTTCATTCCGATATGCTGTACTTCCTGAAAACAGACACGAGTGCTATTTGCACTGTGTACGGCAATGGGAGCGCAATAGTGACTCTCCTTATCAGAAAACAACTCTTGCTCATAGGACCAGAAACTGCATGGAATTCAACTCCATTTAGGACTGGGAAACAAACGCTAGCTCTCCTTACAAGAAACACACTCTGCTTTTGAGAAAAGAGCACTCTTCTACTCTACTGAGTTTCCTATGGGGTCCAAACAGTGAGCTTGCTCAGAACAAAAGAACTGTGCTTCCTACACACACCGACCATATCTAGTTCAACTCTGCTTAGGAAACTGACAAGAACAGTAGCTCCACTTCAGTCTGATACACTGTATTTGCTGGGAACAGACGCGAGTGCTATTTGCACTGTGTATGGCAATGGGAGCTCAATAGTTACTTTCCTTACCAGAAAACAACTCTTGTTCGTAGGAACAGAAACTGCATGGGATTCAACTCCATTTAGGACTGGGAAACAAACGCTAGCTTGCCTTACAAGAAACACACTCTGCTTTTGAGAAAAGAGCACAATTCTACTCTACTGTGTTTCCTATGGGGTTAGAACAGTGAGCTAGCTCAGAACAAAAGAACTGTGCTTTCTACACACACAGACCATATCTAGTTCAACTCTGCTTAGGAAACTGACAAGAACAGTAGCTCCTCTTCGGTCCGATACACTGTATTTGCTGGGAACAGACGCGAGTGCTATTTGCACTGTGTATGGCAATGGGAGCTCAATAGTTACTTTCCTTACCAGAAAACAACTCTTGCTCGTTGGAACAGAAACTACATGGGATTCAACTCCATTTAGGACTGGGAAACAAACGCTAGCTCGCCTTACAAGAAACAAACTCTGCTTTTGAGAAAAGAGCACAATTCTACTCTACTGTGTTTCCTATGGGGTCCGAACAGAGAGCTTGCTTAGAACAAATGAACTGTGCTTCCTACACACACGGCCATATCTAGTTCAATTCTGCTTAGGAACCTGACAAGAACAGTAGATCCTCTTCAGTCCAATACACTATACGTGCTGGGAATAGACGCCAGTGCTATTTGTCCTGTGTATGGCAATGGCAGCGCAATAGTGACTCTTCTTAAGAGAAAACAACTCTTGCTCGTAGGACCAGAAACTGCATGTGATTCAACTCCATTTAGGACTGGGAAACAAACGCTAGCTCGCCTTACAAGAAACACACTCTGCTTTAGAGAAAAGAGTACTCTTCTACTCTACTGTGTTTCCTATAGGGCCAGAACAGTGGGCTTGCTCAGAACAAAAGAACTGTGCTTCCTACACACGGGCCAGATCTAGTTCAACTCTGCTTAGGAAACTGACAAGAACAGTAGCTCCTATTCAGTCCAATACACTGTAGTTGCTGGGAACAGGCGCGAGTGATATTTGCACTGTGTATTGCATTTGGAGCGCAATAGTGACTCTTCTTACCAGAAAACAACTCTTGCTCATAGGACCAAAAACTGCCAGTGACTCAACTCCATTTAGGACTGGGAAACAAACGCGAGCTCGCCTTACAAGAAACACACTCTGCTTAAAGAAAAGAGCACTCTTCTACTCTACTGTGTTCCCTATGGGGTCCGAACAGTGAGCTTGCTCAGAACAAAAAAACTGTGCTTCCTACACACACGGCCATATCTAGTTCAAGTCTGATTAGGAACCTGACAAGAACAGTAGATCCTCTTTGTTCCAATACACTGTACTTCCTTGGAAAAGACGCCAGTGCTATTTGTCCTGTGTATGGCAATGGCAGCGCAATAGTGACTCGTCTTACCAGAAAACAACTCTTGCTTGTAGGACCAGAAACTCCATGTGATTCAACTCCATTTAGGACTGGGATACAAACGCTAGCTCGCCTTACAAGAAACACACTCTGCTTTTGAGAAAAGAGCACTCTTCTACTCTACTGTGTTTCCTATGGGGTCCAAACAGTGAGCTTGCTCAGAACAAAAGAACTGTGCTTCCTAAACACGCAGGCCATATCTAGTTCCACTCTGCTTAGGAAACTGACAAGAACAGTAGCTCCTCTTCAGTCCGATACACTGTACTTGCTGGGAACAGACGCGAGTGCTATTTGCACTGTGTATGGCAATGGGAGCGCAATAGTGACTTTCCTTACCAAAAAACAACTCTTGCTCGTAGGACCAGAAACTGCATGTGATTCAACTCCATATAGGACTGGGAAACAAACGCTAGCTCGCCATACAAGAAACACAATCTGCTTTTGAGAAAAGAGCACTCTTCTACTCTACTGTGTGTCCTATAGGGCCAGAACAGTGAGCTTGCTCAAAACAAAAGAACTGTGCTTCTTACACACACGGCCATATCTAGTTCAACTCTGCTTAGGAACCTGACAAGAACAGTAGATCCTCTTCAGTCCAATACACTGCACATGCTGGGAACAGACGCGCGTGCTATTTGCCCTTTGTATGACAAAGGGAGCACAATAGTTACTCTTCTTACCAGAAAACAACTCTTGCTCGTAGGACCAGAAACTGCATGTGATTCAACTACATTTAGGACTGGGAAACAAACACTAACTCGACTTACAAGAAACACACTCTGATTTAGACAAAAAAGCACTCTTCTACTCTATTGTGTTTCCTAAGTGGTCCGAACAGTGAACTTGCTCAGAACAAAAGAACTGTGCTTCCTACACACACGGCCATATCTAGTTCAGCTCTGCTTACGAAACTGACAAGAACAGTAGCTCCTCTTCAGTCCAATACATTGTACTTGCTGGGAACAGACGCCAGTGCTATTTGTCCTGTGTAGGGCAATGGCAGCGCAATATTGAATCTTCTTACCAGAAAACAACTCTTGCTCGTCGGACCACAAACTGCATGGGATTCAACTCCATTTAGCACTGGGAAACAAACGCTAGCTCGCCTTACAAGAAACACACTTTGCTTTTGAGAAAAGAGCACTCTTCTACTCTACTGAGTTGACTATGGGGTCCAAACAGTGAGCTTGCTCAGAACAAAAGAACTGTGCTTCCTACACACACGGCCATATCCAGTTCAATTCTGGTTAGGAACCTGACAAGAACAGTAGATCCTCTTCAGTCCAATACACTGTACTTGCTGGGAAGAGACACCAGTGCTATTTTTCCTGTGTATGGCAATGGCAGCGCAATATTGACTATTCTTACCATAAAACAACTCTTGCTCGTAGGACCAGAAACTGCATGTGATTCAACTCCATTTAGGACTTGGAAACAAACGCTAGCTCGCCTTACATGAAACACACTCTTCTTTTGAGGAAAGAGCACTCTTCTACACTACTGTGTTTCCTGTGAGGTCCGAACAGTGAGCTTGCTCAGAACAAAAAATCAAGCTTCCTACACACAACCCCACACCTAGTTCAATTCTGCGTAGGAACCTGACAAGAACAGTAGATCATCTTCAGTCCAATGCACTGTACTGCTGGGAACAGACAACAGTGCTATTTGTCCTGTGTATGGTAATGGCAGTGCAATAGTGACTCTTCTTACCATAAAACAACTCTTGCTTGTAGGACCAGAAACTGCATGTGATTCAACTCCATTTAGGACTGAGAAACAAACGCTAGCTCGCCTTACAAGAAACATACTCTTCTTTATTTAAAAGAGCACTCTTCTACTCTACTGTGTTTCCTATAGGGCCAGAACAGTGAGCTTGCTCAGAAAAAAGAACTGTGCTTCCTACACACGGGCCATATCTAGTTCAACTCTGCTTAGGAAACTGACAAGAACAGTAGCTCCTCTTCAGTCCGATATGCTGTACTTCCTGAAAACAGACACGAGTGCTATTTGCACTGTGTACGGCAATGGGAGCGCAATAGTGACTTTCCTTATCAGAAAACAACTCTTGCACGTAGGACCAGAAACTGCATGGAATTCAACTCCATTTAGGACTGGGAAACAAACGCTAGCTCGCCTTACAAGAAACACACTCTGCTTTTGAGAAAAGAGCACTCTTCTACTCTACTGAGTTTCCTATGGGGTCCAAACAGTGAGCTTGCTCAGAAAAAAAGAACTGTGCTTCCTACACACACCGACCATATCTAGTTCAACTCTGCTTAGGAAACTGACAAGAACAGTAGCTCCACTTCAGTCTGATACACTGTATTTGCTGGGAACAGACGCGAGTGCTACTTGCACTGTGTATGGCAATGGGAGCTCAATAGTTACTTTCCTTACCAGAAAACAACTCTTGCTCGTAGGAACAGAAACTGCATGGGATTCAACTCCATTTAGGACTGGGAAACAAACGCTAGCTTGCCTTACAAGAAACACACTCTGCTTTTGAGAAAAGAGCACAACTCTACTCTACTGTGTTTCCTATGAAGTTAGAACAGTGAGCTAGCTCAGAACAAAAGAACTGTGCTTTCTACACACACTTACCATATCTAGTTCAACTCTGCTTAGGAAACTGACAAGAACAGTAGCTCCTCTTCGGTCCGATACACTGTATTTGCTGGGAACAGACGCGAGTGCTATTTGCACTGTGTATGGCAATGGGAGCTCAATAGTTACTTTCCTTACCAGAAAACAACTCTTGCTCGTAGGAACAGAAACTGCATGGGATTCAACTCCATTTAGGACTGGGAAACAAACGCTAGCTTGCCTTACAAGAAACACACTCTGCTTTTGAGAAAAGAGCACAACTCTACTCTACTGTGTTTCCTATGGGGTTAGAACAGTGAGCTAGCTCAGAACAAAAGAACTGTGCTTCCTACACTCGGGCCATGTCTAGTTCAACTCTGCTTAGGAAACTGACAAGAACAGTAGCACCTTTTCAGTCCGATACACTGTACTTCCTGGGAACAAAACGGGACTGCTATTTGCACTGTGTATGGCTATTGGAGCACAGTAGTGACTCGTCTTACCAGAAAACAACTCTTGCTCGTAGGACAAAAAACTGCATGTGACTCAACTCCATTTAGGACTGGGAAACAAACGCTAGCTCGCCTTACAAGAAACACACTCTGCTTTTGAGAAAAGAGCACTCTTCTACTCTACTGAGTTTCTTATGGGGTCCAAACAGTGAGCTTGCTCAGAAAAAAAGAACTGTGCTTCCTACACACACCGACCATATCTAGTTCAACTCTGCTTAGGAAACTGACAAGAACAGTAGCTCCACTTCAGTCTGATACACTGTATTTGCTGGGAACAGACGCGAGTGCTACTTGCACTGTGTATGGCAATGGGAGCTCAATAGTTACTTTCCTTACCAGAAAACAACTCTTGCTCGTAGGAACAGAAACTGCATGGGATTCAACTCCATTTAGGACTGGGAAACAAACGCTAGCTTGCCTTACAAGAAACACACTCTGCTTTTGAGAAAAGAGCACAACTCTACTCTACTGTGTTTCCTATGAAGTTAGAACAGTGAGCTAGCTCAGAACAAAAGAACTGTGCTTTCTACACACACTTACCATATCTAGTTCAACTCTGCTTAGGAAACTGACAAGAACAGTAGCTCCTCTTCGGTCCGATACACTGTATTTGCTGGGAACAGACGCGAGTGCTATTTGCACTGTGTATGGCAATGGGAGCTCAATAGTTACTTTCCTTACCAGAAAACAACTCTTGCTCGTAGGAACAGAAACTGCATGGGATTCAACTCCATTTAGGACTGGGAAACAAACGCTAGCTTGCCTTACAAGAAACACACTCTGCTTTTGAGAAAAGAGCACAACTCTACTCTACTGTGTTTCCTATGGGGTTAGAACAGTGAGCTAGCTCAGAACAAAAGAACTGTGCTTCCTACACTCGGGCCATGTCTAGTTCAACTCTGCTTAGGAAACTGACAAGAACAGTAGCACCTTTTCAGTCCGATACACTGTACTTCCTGGGAACAAAACGGGACTGCTATTTGCACTGTGTATGGCTATTGGAGCACAGTAGTGACTCGTCTTACCAGAAAACAACTCTTGCTCGTAGGACAAAAAACTGCATGTGACTCAACTCCATTTAGGACTGGGAAACAAACGCTAGCTCACCTTACAAGAAACACAGTCTGCTTTTGAGAAAAGAGCACTCTTCTACTCTACTGAGTTTCCTATGGGGTCCAAACAGTGAGCTTGCTCAGAACAAAAGAACTGTGCTTCCTACACACACCGACCATCTCTAGTTCAACTCTGCTTAGGAAACTGACAAGAACAGTAGATCCTCTTCCATCCAATACACTGTACTTGCTGGGAAAACACGCCAGTGTTATTTGTCCTGTGTATGGCAATGGCAGCGCAATAGTGACTCTTCTTACCATAAAACAACTCTTGCTTGTAGGACCAGAAAGGGCATGTGATTCAACTCCATTTAGGACTGGGAAACAAAGGCTAGCTCGCCCTACAAGAAACACACTCTGCTTTTGAGAAAAGAGCACTCTTCTACTCTAATGTTTTTCCTATGGGGTCCAAACAGTGAGCTTGCTCAGAACAAAAGAACTGTGCTTCCTACACACGCGGGACATATCTCGTTCAACTCTGCTTAGGAACCTGACAAGAACAGTAGCTCCTATTCAGTCCGATACACTGTACTTGCTGGGAACAGACTCCAGTGCTATTTGCACTGTGTATGGCAATGGGAGCACAATAGTGACTTTCCTTACCAGAAAACAACTCTTGCTCATAGGACCAGAAACTGCATGGGATTCAACTCCATATAAGACTGGGAAACAAACGCTAGCTCGCCTTACAAGAAACACAATCTGGTTTTGAGAAAAGAGCACTCTTCTTCTCTACTGTGATTCCTATAGGGCCAGAACAGTGAGATTGCTCAGAACAAAAGAACTGTGCTTCCTACAC
This sequence comes from Peromyscus eremicus, assembly GCF_949786415.1. NCBI lineage: Eukaryota > Metazoa > Chordata > Mammalia > Rodentia > Cricetidae > Peromyscus > Peromyscus eremicus. The sequence continues at coordinate 8,594 of NW_026738462.1, forward strand.
ACACGGCCATATCTAGTTCATCTCTGCTTAGGAAACTGACAAGAACAGTAGCTCCTTTTCAGTCCAATACACTGTAATTGCTGGGAACAGACGCGAGTGCTATTTGCACTGTGTATGGCAATGGGAGCGCAATAGTGACTTTCCTTACCAGAAAACAACTCTTGCTCGTAGGACCAGAAACTACATGTGATTCAACTCCATTTAGGACTGGGAAACAAATGCTAGCTCGCCTTACATGAAACACACTCTGCTTTTGAGAAAAGAGCACTCTTTTACTCTACTGTTTTTCCTATGTCATACAAATAGTGAGCTTGCTCAGAACAAAAGAACTGTGCTTCCTACACAAACGGGCCATATCTCATTCAACTCTGCTTAGGAACCTGACAAGAACAGTAGAACCTCTTTAGTCCAATACACTGTACTGCTGGGAACAGACAACAGTGCTATTTGTCCTGTGTATGGCAATGGCAGCGCAATATTGACTCTTCTTACCAGAAAACAACTCTTGCTCATAGGACCAGAAACTGCATGTGATTCAACTCCATTTAGGACTGGGAAACAAACGCTAGCTCGCCTTACAAGAAACACAGTCTGCTTTTGAGAAAAGAGCACTCTTCTACTCTATTGAGTTTCCTATGGGGTCCAAACAGTGAGCTTGCTCAGAACAAAAGAACTGTGCTTCCTACACACACCGACCATCTCTAGTTCAACTCTGCTTAGGAAACTGACAAGAACGGTAACTCCTCTTCAGTCTGATACACTGTATTTGCTGGGAACAGAAGCGAGTGCTATTTGCACTGTGTATGTTAATGGGAGCTCAATAGTTACTTTCCTTACCAGAAAACAACTCTTGCTCGTAGGACCAGAAACTGCAAGGGATTCAACTCCATTTAGGACTGGGAAACAAACGCTAGCTCGCCTTACAAGAAACACACTCTGCTTTTGAGAAAAGAGCACAATTCAACTCTACTGTGTTTCCTATGGTGTCCGAACAGTAAGCTTACTCAGAACAAAAGAACTGTGCTTCCTACACACACGGCCATATCTAGTTCAATTATGCTTAGGAACCTGACAAGAGCAGTAGATACTCTTCAGTCCAATACACTGTACTTGCTGGGAACAGACGCCAGTGGAATTTGTCCTGTGTATGGCAATGGCAGCGCAATAGTGACTCTTCTTACCATAAAACAACTCTTGCTCGTAGGACCAGAAACTGCATGTGATTCAACTCCATTTACGACTGGGAAACAAACGCTAGCTCGCCTTACAAGAAACACACTCTGCTTTAGAGAAAAGCGCACTCTTCTACTCTACTGTGTTTCCTGTAGGGCCAGAACAGTGAGCTTGCTCAGAACAAAAGAACTGTGCTTCCTACACACGGGCCATATCTAGTTCAACTCTGCTTAGGAAATGACAAGAACAGTAGCTCCTATTCAGTCCAATACACTGTACTTGCTTTAAACAGACGCGAGTGCTATTTGCACTGTGTATGGCATTTGAAGCACAATAGTGACTCTTCTTACCAGAAAACAAATCTTGATCATAGGACCAAAAACTGCCTGTTACAACTCCATTTAGGACTGGTAAACAAAGGCGAGCTCGCATTACAAGAAACACACTCTGCTTTAGAGAAAAGAGCACTCTTCTACTCTACTGTGTTTCCTATGGGGTCCAAACAGTGAGCTTGCTCAGAACAAAAGAACTGCGCTTCCTAAACACGCGGGACATATCTCGGTCAACTCTGCTTAGGAAACTGACAAGAACAGTAGCTCCTCTTCAGTCCGATACACTGTACTTGCTGGGAACAGACGCGAGTGCTATTTGCACTGTGTATGGCAATGGGAGCACAGTAGTGACTTCCTTACCAGGAAACAACTCTTGCTCGTAGGACCAGAAACTGCATGTGATTCAACTCCATTTAGGACTGGGAAACAAACACTAACTCGCCTTACAAGAAACACACTCTGGTTTAGAGAAAAAAGCACTCTTCTACTCTATTGTGTTTCCTAAGAGGTCCGAACAGTTTACTTGCTCAGAACAAAAGAACTGTGCTTCCTACACACACGGCCATATCTAGTTCAATTCTGCGTAGGAACCTGTCAAGAACAGTAGATACTTTTCAGTCCAATACACTGTACTTGCTGGGAAGAGACTCCAGTGCTATTTGTCCTGTGTATGGCAATGGCAGCGCAATATTGAATCTTCTTACCAGAAAACAACTCTTGCTCATAGGACTGGAAACTGCCTGTGATTGAACTCCATTTAGGACTAGGAAACAAACGCTAGCTCGACTTACAAGAAACACACTCTTCTTTTGAGAAAAGAGCACTCTTCTACACTACTGTGTTTCCTATGAGGTCCGAACAGTGAGCTTGCTCAGAACAAAAAATCAAGCTTCCTACACACAACCCCACACCTAGTTCAATTCTGCGTAGGAACCTGACAAGAACAGTAGATCATCTTCAGTCCAATACACTGTACTGCTGGGAACAGACAACAGTGCTATTTGTCCTGCGTATGGTAATGGCAGTGCAATAGTGACTCTTCTTACCATAAAACAACTCTTGCTCGTAGGACCAGAAACTGCATGTGATTCAACTCCATTTAGGACTGGGAAACAAACGCTAGCTCGCCTTACAAGAAACATACTCTTCTTTATTTAAAAGAGCACTCTTCTACTCTACTGTGTTTCCTGTAGGGCCAGAACAGTGAGCTTGCTCAGAAAAAAGAACTGTGCTTCCTACACACGGGCCATATCTAGTTCAACTCTGCTTAGGAAACTGACAAGAACAGTAGCTCCTCTTCAGTCCGATATGCTGTACTTCCTGAAAACAGACACGAGAGCTATTTGCACTGTGTACGGCAATGGGAGCGCAATAGTGACTTTCCTTATCAGAAAACAACTCTTGCTCGTAGGACCAGAAACTGCATGGAATTCAACTCCATTTAGGACTGGGAAACAAACGCTAGCTCGCCTTACAAGAAACACACTCTGCTTTTGAGAAAAGAGCACTCTTCTACTCTACTGAGTTTCCTATGGGGTCCAAACAGTGAGCTAGCTCAGAACAAAAGAACTGTGCTTTCTACACACACCGACCATATCTAGTTCAACTCTGCTTAGGAAACTGACAAGAACAGTAGCTCCTCTTAGGTCCGATACACTGTATTTGCTGGGAACAGACGAGAGTGCTATTTGCACTGTGTATGGCAATGGGAGCTCAATAGTTACTTTCCTTACCAGAAAACAACTCTTGCTCGTAGGAACAGAAACTGCATGGGATTCAACTCCATTTAGGACTGGGAAACAAACGCTAGCTTGCCTTACAAGAAACACACTCTGCTTTTGAGAAAAGAGAACAACTCTACTCTACTGTGTTTCCTATGGGGTTAGAACAGTGAGCTAGCTCAGAACAAAAGAACTGTGCTTCCTACACACACCGACCATATCTAGTTCAACTCTGCTTAGGAAACTGACAAGAACAGTAGCTCCTCTTCGGTCCGATACACTGTATTTGCTGGGAACAGACGCGAGTGCTATTTGCACTGTGTATCGCAATGGGAGCTCAATAGTTACTTTCCTTACCAGAAAACAACTCTTGCTCGTAGGAACAGAAACTACATGGGATTCAACTCCATTTAGGACTGGGAAACAAACGCTAGCTCGCCTTACAAGAAACAAACTCTGCTTTTGAGAAAAGAGCACAATTCTACTCTACTGTGTTTCCTATGGGGTCCGAACAGAGAGCTTGCTTAGAACAAATGAACTGTGCTTCCTACACACACGGCCATATCTAGTTCAATTCTGCTTAGGAACCTGACAAGAACAGTAGATCCTCTTCAGTCCAATACACTATACTTGCTGGGAACAGACGCCAGTGCTATTTGTCCTGTGTATGGCAATGGCAGCGCAATAGTGACTCTTCTTAAGAGAAAACAACTCTTGCTCGTAGGACCAGAAACTGCATGTGATTCAACTCCATTTAGGACTGGGAAACAAACGCTAGCTCGCTTTACAAGAAACACACTCTGCTTTAGAGAAAAGAGTACTCTTCTACTCTACTGTGTTTCCTATAGGGCCAGAACAGTGGGCTTGCTCCGAACAAAAGAACTGTGCTTCCTACACACGGGCCATATCTAGTTCAACTCTGCTTAGGAAGCTGACAAGAACAGTAGCTCCTATTCAGTCCAATACACTGTAGTTGCTGGGAACAGGCGCGAGTGATATTTGCACTGTGTATTGCATTTGGAGCGCAATAGTGACTCTTCTTACCAGAAAACAACTCTTGCTCATAGGACCAAAAACTGCCAGTGACTCAACTCCATTTAGGACTGGGAAACAAACGCGAGCTCGCCTTACAAGAAACACACTCTGCTTTAGAGAAAAGAGCACTCTTCTACTCTACTGTGTTCCCTATGGGGTCCGAACAGTGAGCTTGCTCAGAACAAAAAAACTGTGCTTCCTACACACACGGCCATATCTAGTTCAAGTCTGATTAGGAACCTGACAAGAACAGTAGATCCTCTTTCGTCCAATACACTGTACTTGCTTGGAAAAGACGCCAGTGCTATTTGTCCTGTGTAATACAATGGCAGCGCAATAGTGACTCGTCTTACCAGAAAACAACTCTTGCTTGTAGGACCAGAAACTCCATGTGATTCAACTCCATTTAGGACTGGGAAACAAACGCTAGCTCGCCTTACAAGAAACACACTCTGCTTTTGAGAAAAGAGTACTCTTCTACTCTACTGTGTTTCCTATGGGGTCCAAACAGTGAGCTTGCTCAGAACAAAAGAACTGTGCTTCCTAAACTGCAGGCCATATCTAGTTCCACTCTGCTTAGGAAACTGACAAGAACAGTAGCTCCTCTTCAGTCCGATACACTGTACTTGCTGGGAACAGACGCGAGTGCTATTTGCACTGTGTATGCCAATGGGAGCGCAATAGTGACTTTTCTTACCAAAAAACAACTCTTGCTCATAGGACCAGAAACTGCATGTGATTCAACTCCATATAGGACTGGGAAACAAACGCTAGCTCGCCTTACAAGAAACATACTCTGCTTTTGAGAAAAGAGCACTCTTCTACTCTACTGTGTTTCCTATAGGGCCAGAACAGTGAGCTTGCTCAGAACAAAAGAACTGTGCTTCCTACACACACGGCCATATCTAGTTCAACTCTGCTTAGGAACCTGACAAGAACAGTAGATCCTCTTCAGTCCAATAAACTGCACATGCTGGGAACAGACGCGTGTGGTATTTGCCCTTTGTATGACAAAGGGAGCACAATAGTGACTCTTCTTACCAGAAAACAACTCTTGCTCGTAGGACCAGAAACTGCATGTGATTCAACTCCATTTAGGACTGGGAAACAAACACTAACTCGACTTACAAGAAACACACTCTGATTTAGAGAAAAAAGCACTCTTCTACTCTATTGTGTTTCCTAAGTGGTCCGAACAGTGAACTTGCTCAGAACAAAAGAACTGTGCTTCCTACACAAACGGCCATATCTAGTTCAACTCTGCTTAAAAAACTGACAAGAACAGTAGCTCCTTTTCAGTCTGATACACTGTACTTCCTGAGAACAGACGGGACTGCTATTTGCACTGTGTATGGCTATTGGAGCACAATAGTGACTCGTCTTACAGGAAAACAACTCTGGCTCGTAGGACAAAAAACTGCATGTGACTTAACTCCATTTAGGACTGGGAAACAAACGCTAGCTCGCCTCCCAAGAAACACACTCTTCTTTTGAGAAAAGAGCACTCTTCTACTCTACTGTGTTTCCTATGTCTTCCGAACAGTGAACTTGCTCAGAACAAAAAAACTGTGCTTCCTACACACACGGCCATATCTAGTTCAAGTCTGCTTAGGAACCTGACAAGAACAGTAGATCCTCTTCCATCTAATACACTGTACTTGCTGGGAAAACACGCCAGTGTTATTTGTCCTGTGGATGGCAATGGCAGCGCAATAGTGACTTCTCTTACCAGAAAACAACTCTTGCTCATAGGACGAGAAACTGCATGTGATTCAACTCCATTTAGGACTGGGAAACAAATGCTAGCTCGCCTTACATGAAACACACTCTGCTTTTGAGAAAAGAGCACTCTTCTACTCTTCTGTGATTCCTATAGGGCCAGAAAAGTGAGATTGCTCAGAACAAAAGAACTGTGCTTCCTACACACAAGGCCATATGTAGTTCAACTCTGCTTAGGAAACTGACAAGAACAGTAGCTCCTATTCAGTCCAATACACTGTAATTGCTGAGAACAGACGCGAGAGCTATTTGAACTGTGTATGGCAATGGAGCGCAATAGTGACTTTCCTTACCAGAAAACAACTGTCGCTCGTAGGACCAGAAACTACATGTGATTCAACTCCATTTAGGACTGGGAAACAAATGCTAGCTCGCCTTACATGAAGCACACTCTGCTTTTGAGAAAAGAGCACTCTTTTACTCTACTGTGTTTCCTATGTGGTACAAACAGTGAGCTTGCTTAGAACAAAAGAACTGTGCTTCCTACACACATGGGCCATATCTCGTTCAACTCTGCTTAGGAAACTGACAAGAACAGTAGCTCCTCTTCAGTCCGATACACTGTACTTGCTGGGAACAGACACGAGTGCTTTTTGCACTGTGTTTTCCAATGGGAGCACAATAGTGACTTCCTTACCAGAAAACAACTCTTGCTCGTAGGACCAGAAACTGCATGTGATTCAACTCCATTTAGGACTGGGAAACAAACGCTAGCTCGCCTAACAAGAAACACACTCTGCTTTTGAGAAAAGATCACTCTTCTACTCTACTGTGATTCCTATAGGGCCAGAACAGTGAGCTTGCTCAGAACAAAAGAACTGTGCTTCCTACACACACGGCCATATCTAGTTCAACTCTGCTTAGGAAACTGACAAGAACAGTAGCTCCTATGCAGTCCAATACACTGTAATTGCTGTGAACAGACACGAGTGCTATTTGCACTGTGTATGGCAATGGGAGCACAATAGTGACTTTCCATACCAGAAAACAACTCTTGCTCGTAGGACCAGAAACTACATGTGATTCGACTCCATTTAGGACTGGGAAACAAATGCTAGCTCGCCTTACATGAAACACACTCTGCTTTTGAGAAAAGAGCACTTTTTTACTCTACTGTGTTTCCTTTGTGGTACAAACAGTGAGCTTGCTCAGAACAAAAGAACTGTGCTTCCTACATACACGGGCCATATCTCGTTCAACTCTGCTTAGGAAACTGACAAGAACAGTAGATCCTCTTCCATCCAATACACTGTACTTGCTGGGAAAACAGGCCAGTGTTATTTGTCCTGTGTATGGCAATGGCAGCGCAATAGTGACTCTTCTTACCAGAAAACAACTCTTGCTTGTAGGACCAGAAACTGCATGTG
>NW_026738463.1:0-16000 GCF_949786415.1 Peromyscus eremicus
CCATAAATCAACCCTTGCTCGTAGGACTAGAAACTGCATGTGATTCAACTCCATTTAAGACTGGGAAACAAACGCTAGCTCGACTTCCAAGAAACACACTCTGCTTTTGAGAAAAGAGCACTCTTCTACTCTACTGTGTTTCCAATGTGTCCCGAAAAGTGAGCTTGCTCAGAACAAAAAAACTGTGCTTCCTACACACAAGGCCATATCTAGTTCAAGTCTGCTTAGGAACCTGACAAAAACAGTAGATCCTCTTCAGTCCATTACACTGCACGTGCTGGGAACAGACGTCAGTGCTATTTGTGCTGTGTATGGCAATGGCAGCGCAATAGTGACTCTTCTTACCAGAAAAAAACCCTTGCTCGTAGGACGAGAAACTGCATGTGATTCCACTCCATTTAGGACTGGGAAACAAATGCTAGCTCGCCTTACATGAAACACACTCTGCTTTTGAGAAAAGAGCACTGTTCTACTCTACTGTGTTTCCTACTGGCTCCGAACAGTGAGCTTGCTTAGAACAAAAGAACTGTGCTTCCTACACACACAGGCCATATCTAGTTCAACTCTGCTTAGGAACCTGACAAGAACAGTAGCTCCTCTTCAGTTCGATACACTGTACTTGCTGGGAACAGACGCGAGTGCTATTTGCACTGTGTATGGCAATTGGAGCACAATAGTGACTCGTCTTACCAGAAAAAAACTCTTGCTCGTAGGACAAAAAACTGCATGTGACTAAACTCCATTTAGGACTGGGAAACAAATGCTAGCTCGCCTTACAAGAAACACACTCTGCTTTAGAGAAAAGAGCACTCTTCTACTCTACTGTGTTTCCTATGGGGCCAGAGCAGTGAGCTTGCTCAGAACATAAGAACTGTGCTTCCTATACACACGGGCCATATCTAGTTCAACTCTGCTTAGGAACCTGACAAGAACAGTAGCACATCTTCAGTCCAATACACTGTAATTGCTGGGAACAGATGCATGTGCTATTTGCACTGTGTATGGCAATGGGAGCGCAATAGTGACTTTCCTTACCAGAAAACAACTCTTGCTCGTAGGACCAGAAACTGCATGTGACTCAACTCCATTTAGGACTGGGAAACAAATGCTAGCTCGCCTTACAAGAAACACACTCTGCTTTTGAGAAAAGAACACTCTTCTACTCTACTGTGTTTCCTATAGGGCCAGAACAGTGAGCTTGCTCAGAACAAAAGAACTGTGCTTCCTACACACGGGCCATAACTAGTTCAACTCTGCTTAGGAAACTTACAAGAACAGTAGCTCCTCTTCAGTCCGATACACTGTACTTGCTGGGAACAGACGCAAGTGCTATTTGCACTGTGTATGGCAATGGGAGCACAATAGTGACTTTCCTTACCAGAAAACAACTCTTGCTCGTAGGACCAGAAACTGCATGTGATTCAACTCCATTTAGGACTGGGAAAGAAATGCTAGCTCGCCTTACAAGAAACACACTCTGCTTTTGAGAAAAGAGCACTCTTCTATTCTACAGTGTTTCCTATGGGGTCCGAACAGTGAGCTTGCTCAGAACAAAAGAACTGTGCTTTCTACACACACGGGCCATAGCTAATTAAACTCTGCTTAGGAAACAAACAAGAACAGTAGCTCCTCTTCAGTCCAATACACTGTACTTGCGGGGAACAGACGCGAGTGCTATTTGCACTATGTATGGCATTGGAGCACAATAGTGACTTGTCTTACCAGAAAATAACTCTTGCTCGTTGGACAAAAAACTGCATGTGACTCAACTCCATTTAGGACTGGGAAACAAACGCTAGCTCGACTTCCAAGAAACACACTCTGCTTTTGAGAAAAGAGCACTCTTCTACTCTACTGTGTTTCCTATGTGTTCCGAAAAGTGAGCTTGCTCAGAACAAAAAAACTGTGCTTCCTACACACAAGGCCATATCTAGTTCAAGTCTGCTTAGGAACCTGACAAAAACAGTAGATCCTCTTCAGTCCAATACACTGTCCGTGCTGGGAACAGACGCGAGTGCTATTTGCACTGTGTATGGCAATTGGAGCACAATAGTGACTCGTCTTACCAGAAAAAAACTCTTGCTCGTAGGACAAAAAACTGCATGTGACTAAACTCCATTTAGGACTGGGAAACAAATGCTAGCTCGCCTTACAAGAAACACACTCTGCTTTAGAGAAAAGAGCACTCTTCTACTCTACTGTGTTTCCTATGGGGCCAGAGCAGTGAGCTTGCTCAGAACATAAGAACTGTGCTTCCTATACACACGGGCCATATCTAGTTCAACTCTGCTTAGGAACCTGACAAGAACAGTAGCACATCTTCAGTCCAATACACTGTAATTGCTGGGAACAGATGCATGTGCTATTTGCACTGTGTATGGCAATGGGAGCGCAATAGTGACTTTCCTTACCAGAAAACAACTCTTGCTCGTAGGACCAGAAACTGCATGTGACTCAACTCCATTTAGGACTGGGAAACCAATGCTAGCTCGCCTTACAAGAAACACACTCTGCTTTTGAGAAAAGAACACTCTTCTACTCTACTGTGTTTCCTATAGGGCCAGAAGAGTGAGCTTGCTCAGAACAAAAGAACTGTGCTTCCTACACATGGGCCATAACTAGTTCAACTCTGCTTAGGAAACTGACAAGAACAGTAGCTCCTCTTCAGTCCGATACACTGTACTTACTGGGAACAGACGCGAGTGCTATTTGCACTGTGTATGGCAATGGGAGCGCAATAGTGACTTTCCTTACCAGAAAACAACTCTTGCTCGTAGGACCAGAAACTGCATGTGATTCAACTCCATTTAGGACTGGGAAAGAAATGCTAGCTCGCCTTACAAGAAACACACTCTGCTTTTGAGAAAAGAGCACTCCTACTCTACTGTGTTTCCTATGGGGTCCGAACAGTGAGCTTGCTCAGAACAAAAGAACTGTGCTTTCTACACACACGGGCCATATCTAATTAAACTCTGCTTAGGAAATAAACAAGAACAGTAGCTCCTCTTCAGTCCAATACACTGTACTTGCGGGGAACAGACGCGAGTGCTATTTGCACTGTGTATGGCATTGGAGCACAATAGTGACTTGTCTTACCAGAAAATAACTCTTCCTCATTGGACAAAAAACTGCATGTGACTCAACTCCATTTAAGACTGGGAAACAAACGCTAGCTCGACTTCCAAGAAACACACTCTGCTTTTGAGAAAAGAGCACTCTTCTACTCTACTGTGTTTCCTATGGGGCCAGAGCAGTGAGCTTGCTCAGAACATAAGAACTGTGCTTCCTATACACACGGGCCATATCTAGTTCAACTCTGCTTAGGAACCTGACAAGAACAGTAGCACATCTTCAGTCCAATACACTGTAATTGCTGGGAACAGATGCATGTGCTATTTGCACTGTGTATGGCAATGGGAGCGCAATAGTGACTTTCCTTACCAGAAAACAACTCTTGCTCCTGGGACCAGAAACTGCATGTGACTCAACTCCATTTAGGACTGGGAAACAAATGCTAGCTCGCCTTACAAGAAACACACTCTGCTTTTGAGAAAAGAACACTCTTCTACTCTACTGTGTTTCCTATAGGGCCAGAACAGTGAGCTTGCTCAGAACAAAAGAACTGTGCTTCCTACACACGGGCCATAACTAGTTCAACTCTGCTTAGGAAACTTACAAGAACAGTAGCTCCTCTTCAGTCCGATACACTGTACTTGCTGGGAACAGACGCGAGTGCTATTTGCACTGTGTATGGCAATGGGAGCACAATAGTGACTTTCCTTACCAGAAAACAACTCTTGCTCGTAGGACCAGAAACTGCATGTGATTCAACTCCATTTTGGACTGGGAAAGAAATGCTAGCTCGAATTACAAGAAACACACTCTGCTTTTGAGAAAAGAGCACTCTTCTATTCTACTGTGTTTCCTATGGGGTCCGAACAGTGAGCTTGCTCAGAACAAAAGAACTGTGCTTTCTACACACACGGGCCATATCTAATTAAACTCTGCTTAGGAAACAAACAAGAACAGTAGCTCCTCTTCAGTCCAATACACTGTACTTTCGGGGAACAGACGCGAGTGCTATTTGCACTGTGTATGGCATTGGAGCACAATAGTGACTTGTCTTACCAGAAAATAACTCTTGCTCGTTGGACAAAAAACTGCATGTGACTCAACTCCATTTAGGACTGGGAAACAAACGCTAGCTCGACTTCCAAGAAACACACTCTGCTTTTGAGAAAAGAGCACTCTTCTACTCTACTGTGTTTCCTATGTGTTCCGAAAAGTGAGCTTGCTGAGAACAAAAAAACTGAGCATCCTACACACAAGGCCATATCTAGTTCAAGTCTGCTTAGGAACCTGACAAAACAGTAGATCCTCTTCAGTCCAATACACTGTCCGTGCTGGAACAGACGCGAGTGCTATTTGCACTGTGTATGGCAATTGGAGCACAATAGTGACTCGTCTTACCAGAAAAAAACTCTTGCTCGTAGGACAAAAAACTGCATGTGACTAAACTCCATTTAGGACTGGGAAACAAATGCTAGCTCGCCTTACAAGAAACACACTCTGCTTTAGAGAAAAGAGCACTCTTCTACTCTACTGTGTTTCCTATGGGCCAGAGCAGTGAGCTTGCTCAGAACATAAGAACTGTGCTTCCTATACACACGGGCCATATCTAGTTCAACTCTGCTTAGGAACCTGACAAGAACAGTAGCACATCTTCAGTCCAATACACTGTAATTGCTGGGAACAGATGCATGTGCTATTTGCACTGTGTATGGCAATGGGAGCGCAATAGTGACTTTCCTTACCAGAAACAACTCTTGCTCGTAGGACCAGAAACTGCATGTGACTCAACTCCATTTAGGACTGGGAAACCAATGCTAGCTCGCCTTACAAGAAACACACTCTGCTTTTGAGAAAAGAACACTCTTCTACTCTACTGTGTTTCCTATAGGGCCAGAAGAGTGAGCTTGTTCAGAACAAAAGAACTGTGCTTCCTACACACGGGCCATAACTAGTTCAACTCTGCTTAGGAAACTGACAAGAACAGTAGCTCCTCTTCAGTCCGATACACTGTACTTACTGGGAACAGACGCGAGTGCTATTTGCACTGTGTATGGCAATGGGAGCACAATAGTGACTTTCCTTACCAGAAAACAACTCTTGCTCGTAGGACCAGAAACTGCATGTGATTCAACTCCATTTAGGACTGGGAAAGAAATGCTAGCTCGCCTTACAAGAAACACACTCTGCTTTTGAGAAAAGAGCACTCCTACTCTACTGTGTTTCCTATGGGGTCCGAACAGTGAGCTTGCTCAGAACAAAAGAACTGTGCTTTCTACACACACGGGCCATATCTAATTAAACTCTGCTTAGGAAACAAAGAAGAACAGTAGCTCCTCTTCAGTCCAATACACTGTACTTGCGGGGAACAGACGCGAGTGCTATTTGCACTGTGTATGGCATTGGAGCACAATAGTGACTTGTCTTACCAGAAAATAACTCTTCCTCATTGGACAAAAAACTGCATGTGACTCAACTCCATTTAAGACTGGGAAACAAACGCTAGCTCGACTTCCAAGAAACACACTCTGCTTTTGAGAAAAGAGCACTCTTCTACTCTACTATTTTTCCTATGGGGTCTGAACAGTGAGCTTGCTCAGAACAAATAAACTGTGCTTCCTACACACACGGCCATATCTAGTTCAAGTCTGCTTAGGAACCTGACAAGAACAGTAGATCCTCTTCAGTCCAATACACTGTAATTGCTGGGAACAGACACCAGTGCTATTTGACCTGTGTATGGCAATGGCAGCGCAATAGTGACTCTTCTTACCAGAAAACAACTCTTGCTTGTAGGACGAGAAACTGCATGTGATTCCACTCCATTTAGGACTAGGAAACAAACGCTAGCTCGCCTTACAAAAACACACCTTGCTTTTGAGAAAAGACCACTCTTCTACTCTACTGTGTTTCCAATAGGGCCCGAACAGTGAGCTTGTTCAGAACATAAGAACTGTGCTTCCTACACACACGGGCCATATCTAGTTCACCTCTGCTTAGGAAACTGACAAGAACAGTAGCTCCTCTAGAGTCCGATACACTGTACTTGCTGGGAAAAGACGTGAGTGCTATTTGCACTGTGTATGGCAATTGGAGCACAATAGTGACTCGTCTTACCAGAAAAAAACTCTTGCTAGTAGTACAAAAAACTGCATGTGACTCAACTCCGTTTAGGACTGGGAAACAAACGCTAGCTCGCCTTAAAAGAAACACACTCTGCTTTAGAGAAAAGAGCACTCTTCTACTCTACTGTGTTTCCTATGTTGTCCGAACAGTGACATTGCTCAGAACAAAAGAACTGTGCTTCCTACACACACGGCCATATAGTTCAATTCTGCTTAGGAACCTGACAAGAACAGTAGATCCTCTTCAGTCCAATACACTGTAATTGCTGGGAACAGACGCCAGTGCTGTTTGTCCTGTGCATGGCAATGGCAGCTCAATAATGACTCTTCTTACCAGAAAACAACTCTTGCTCGTAGGACCAGAAACTTCATGTGATTCAACTCCATTTAGGACTGGGAAACAAAAGCTAGCTCACCTTACAAGAAACACACTCTGCTTTAGGGAAAAGAGCACTCTTCTACTCTACTGTGTTTCCTATAGGGCCAGAACAGTGAGCTTGCTCAGAACAAAGGAACTGTGCTTCCTACACACGGGCCATATCTAGTTCAACTCTGCTTAGGAAACTGACAAGAACAGTAGCTCCTCTTCAGTCCGATACACTGTACTTGCTGGGAACAGAAGCGAGTGCTATTTGCACTGTGTATGGCAATGGGAGCGCAATAGTGACTTTCCTTACCAGAAAACAACTCTTGCTCGTAAGACCAGAAACTTCATGTGATTCAACTCCATTTAGGACTAGGAAACAAATTCTAGCTCGCCTTACATGAAACACACTCTGCTTTTGAGAAAAGAGCACTCTTCTACTCTACTGTGTTTCCTATGGGGTCCGAACAGTGAGCTTGCTCAGAACAAAAGAACTGTGCTTCCTACACATGGGCCATATCTAGTTCAACTCTGCTTAGGAAACTGACAAGAACAGTAGCTACTCTTCCGTCCAATACACTGTACTTGCGGGGAACAGACGCGAGTGCTATTTGCACTGTGTATGGCAATTGGAGCACAATAGTGACTTGTCTTACCAGAAAACAACTCTTGCTCGTAGGACCAGAAACTGCATGTGATTCAACTCCATTTAGGACTGGGAAACAAATTCTAGCTCGCTTTACAAGAAACACACTCTGCTTTGGAGAAAAGAGCACTCTTCTACACTACTGTGTTTCCAATAGGGCCAGAACAGTGAGCTTGCTCAGAAAAAAAGAACTGTGCTTCCTACACACACGGGCCATATCTAGTTCAACTCTGCTTAGGAAACTGAGAAGAACAGTAGCTCCTCTTCAGTCCAATACACTGTAGTTGCAGGGAACAGACGGGAGGGTTATTTGCACTGTGTATGGCAATGGGAGCGCAATAGTGACTTTCCTTACCAGAAAACAACTCTTCCTCGTAGAACCAGAAACTCCATGTGATTCCACTCCATTTAGGACTGGGAAACAAACGGTAGCTCAACTTCCAAGAAACACACTTTGCTTTTGAGAAAAGAGCACTCTTCTACTCTACTGTGTTTCCTATATGTTCCAAACAGTGTGCTTGCTCAGAAAAAAAAAAAACTGTGCTTCCTACTCACACGGCCATATCTAGTTCAATTCTGCTTAGGAACCTGACAAGAACAGTAGATCCTCTTCAGTCCAATACACTGTACTTGCTGGGAACAGACACCAGTGCTATTTGTCCTGTGTATGGCAAAGGCAGCACAATAGTGACTCTTCTTACCAGAAAACAACTCTTGCTTGTAGGACCAGAAACTGCATGTGATTCAACTCCATTTAGGACTGGGAAACAAAAGCTAGCTCACCTTGCAAGAAACACACTCTGCTTTAGAGAGAAGAGCACTCTTCTACTCTACTGTTTTTCCTACAGGGCCAGAACAGTGAGCTTGCTCAGAACAAAAGAACTGTGCTTCCTACACACGGCCATATCTAGTTCAACTCTGCTTAGGAAACTGACAAGAACAGTAGCTCCTCTTCAGTCCGATACACTGTACTTGCTGGAAACAGACGCTAGTGCTATTTGCACTGTGTATGGCAATGGGAGCACAATAGTGACTTTCCTTACCAGAAAACAAGTCTTGCTCGTAGGACAAAAAATTGCATGTGACTCAACTCCATTTAGGACTGGGAAACAAACGGTAGCTCAACTTCCAAGAAACACACTTTGCTTTTGAGAAAAGAGCACTCTTCTACTCTACTGTGTTTCCTATATGTTCCGAACAGTGAGCTTGCTCAGAAAAAAAAAATTGTGCTTCCTACTCACACGGCCACATCTAGTTCAAGTCTGCTTAGGAACCTGACAAGAACAGTAGATCCTCTTCATTTCAATACACTGTACTTACTGGGAACAGACGCATGTGCTATTTGTCCTGTGTATGGCAATGGCAGTGCAATAGTGACTCTTCTTAACAGAAAACAACTCTTGCTCGTAGGACGAGAAACTGCATGTGATTCAACTCCATTTAGGACTGGGAAACAAATTCTAGCTCGCTTTACAAGAAACACACTCTGCTTTTGAGAAAAGAGCACTCTTTTACTCTACTGTGTTTCCAATAGGGCCAGAACAGTGAGCTTGCTCAGAAAAAAAGAACTGTGCTTCCTACACACACGGGCCATATCTAGTTCAACTCTGCTTAGGAAACTGAGAAGTACAGTAGCTCCTCTTCAGTCCAATACACTGTAGTTGCAGGGAACAGACGGGAGGGTTATTTGCACTGTGTATGGCAATGGGAGCGCAATAGTGACTTTGCTTACCAGAAAACAACTCTTCCTCGTAGGACCAGAAACTGCATGTGATTCCACTCCATTTAGGACTGGGAAACAAACGGTAGCTCAACTTCCAAGAAACACACTTTGCTTTTGAGAAAAGAGCACTCTTCTACTCTACTGTGTTTCCTATATGTTCCAAACGGTGTGCTTGCTCAGAAAAAAAAAACTGTGCTTCCTACTCACACGGCCATATCTAGTTCAAGTCTGCTTAGGAACCTGACAAGAACAGTAGATCCTCTTCAGTTCAATACACTGTACTTGCTGGGAACAGACGCCAGTGCTATTTGTCCTGTGTATGGCAATGGCAGCGGAATAGTGACTCTTCTTACCAGAAAACACCTCTTGCTTGTAGGACCAGAAACTGCATGTGATTCAACTCCATTTAGGACTGGGAAACAAAAGCTAGCTCACCTTGCAAGAAACACACTCTGCTTTAGAGAAAAGAGCACTCTTCTACTCTACTGTTTTTCCTATAGGGCCAGAACAGTGAGCTTGCTCAGAACAAAAGAACTGTGCTTCCTACACACCGGCCATATCTAGTTCACCTCTACTTAGGAACCTGACAAGAACAGTAGATCCTCTTCAGTCCAATACACTGTACTTGCTGGGAACAGACGCCAGTGCTATTTGTCCTGTGTATGGCAATTGGAGCACAATAGTGACTTGTCTTACCAGAAAACAACTCTTGCTTGTAGGACAAAAAACTGCATGTGACTCAACTCCATTTAGGACTGGGAAACAAACGGTAGCTCGACTTCCAAGAAACACACTCTGCTTTTGATAAAAGAGCACTCTTCTACTCTACTTTGTTTCCTATAGGGCCAGAACAGTGAGCTTGCTCAGAACAAAAAAATTGTGCTTCCTACTCACACGGCCATATCTAGTTCAAGTCTGCTTAGGAACCTGACAAGTACAGTAGATCCTCTTCAGTTCAATACACTGTACTTGCTGGGAACAGACGCCAGTGCTCTTTGTCCTGTGTATGGCAAAGGCAGCGCAATAGTTACTCTTCTTAACAGAAAACAACTCTTGCTCTTAGGACTTGAAACTTCATGTGATTCAACTCCATTTAGGACTGGGGAACAAACTCTAGCTCGCTTTACAAGAAACACACTCTGCTTTTGAGAAAAGAGCACTCTTCTACTCTACTGTGTTTCCTATTAGGCCAGAACAGTGAGCTTGCTCAGAAAAAAAGAACTGTGCTTCCTACACACGGGCCATAACTAGTTCAACTTTGCTTAGGAAACTGACAAGAACAGTAGCTTCTCTTCAGTCCGATACACTGTACTTGCTGAGGACAGACGCGAGTGCTATTTGCACTGTGTATGGCAATGAGAGCGCAATAGTGACTTTCCTTACCAGAAAACAACTCGTGATCGTAGGACCAGAAACTTCATGTGATTCAACTCCATTTAGGACTGGGAAACAAATGCTAGCTCGACTTCCAAGAAACACACTCTGCTTTTGAGAAAAGAGCACTCTTCTACTCTACTGTGTTTCCTATGGGGTCTGAACAGTGAGCTTGCTCAGAACAAAAAAACTGTGCTTCCTGCACACACGGCCATATCTAGTTCAAGTCTGCTTAGGAACCTGACAAGAACAGTAGATCCTCTTCAGTCCAATACACTGTACTTGCTGGGAACAGACACCAGTGCTATTTGACCTGTGTATGGCAATGGCAGCGCAATAGTGACTCTTCTTACCAGAAAACAACTCTTGCTTGTAGGACGAGAAACTGCATGTGATTCCACTCCATTTAGGACTAGGAAACAAACGCTAGCTCGCCTTACAAAAACACACTCTGCTTTTGAGAAAAGACCACTCTTCTACTCTACTGTGTTTCCAATAGGGCCCGAACAGTGAGCTTGTTCAGAACATAAGAACTGTGCTTCCTACACACACGGGCCATATCTAGTTCACCTCTGCTTAGGAAACTGACAAGAACAGTAGCTCCTCTAGAGTCCGATACACTGTACTTGCTGGGAAAAGACGTGAGTGCTATTTGCACTGTGTATGGCAATTGGAGCACAATAGTGACTCGTCTTACCAGAAAAAAACTCTTGCTAGTAGTACAAAAAACTGCATGTGACTCAACTCCGTTTAGGACTGGGAAACAAACGCTAGCTCGCCTTAAAAGAAACACACTCTGCTTTAGAGAAAAGAGCACTCTTCTACTCTACTGTGTTTCCTATGTTGTCCGAACAGTGACCTTGCTCAGAATAAAAGAACTGTGCTTCCTACACACACGGCCATATAGTTCAATTCTGCTTAGGAACCTGACAAGAACAGTAGATCCTCTTCAGTCCAATACACTGTAATTGCTGGGAACAGACGCCAGTGCTGTTTGTCCTGTGCATGGCAATGGCAGCTCAATAGTGACTCTTCTTACCAGAAAACAACTCTTGCTCGTAGGACCAGAAACTTCATGTGATTCAACTCCATTTAGGACTGGGAAACAAAAGCTAGCTCACCTTACAAGAAACACACTCTGCTTTAGGGAAAAGAGCACTCTTCTACTCTACTGTGTTTCCTATAGGGCCAGAACAGTGAGCTTGCTCAGAACAAAGGAACTGTGCTTCCTACACACGGGCCATATCTAGTTCAACTCTGCTTAGGAAACTGACAAGAACAGTAGCTCCTCTTCAGTCCGATACACTGTACTTGCTGGGAACAGAAGCGAGTGCTATTTGCACTGTGTATGGCAATGGGAGCGCAATAGTGACTTTCCTTACCAGAAAACAACTCTTGCTCGTAAGACCAGAAACTTCATGTGATTCAACTCCATTTAGGACTGGGAAACAAATTCTAGCTCGCCTTACATGAAACACACTCTGCTTTTGAGAAAACAGCACTCTTCTACTCTACTGTGTTTCCTATGGGGTCCGAACAGTGAGCTTGCTCAGAACAAAAGAACTGTGCTTCCTACACATGGGCCATATCTAGTTCAACTCTGCTTAGGAAACTGACAAGAACAGTAGCTCCTCTTCCATCCAATACACTGTACTTGCGGGGAACAGACGCGAGTGCTATTTGCACTGTGTATGGCAATTGGAGCACAATAGTGACTTGTCTTACCAGAAAACAACTCTTGCTCGTAGGACCAGAAACTGCATGTGATTCAACTCCATTTAGGACTGGGAAACAAATTCTAGCTCGCTTTACAAGAAACACACTCTGCTTTGGAGAAAAGAGCACTCTTCTACACTACTGTGTTTCCAATAGGGCCAGAACAGTGAGCTTGCTCAGAAAAAAAGAACTGTGCTTCCTACACACACGGGCCATATCTAGTTCAACTCTGCTTAGGAAACTGAGAAGAACAGTAGCTCCTCTTCAGTCCAATACACTGTAGTTGCAGGGAACAGACGGGAGGGTTATTTGCACTGTGTATGGCAATGGGAGCGCAATAGTGACTTTCCTTACCAGAAAACAACTCTTCCTCGTAGAACCAGAAACTCCATGTGATTCCACTCCATTTAGGACTGGGAAACAAACGGTAGCTCAACTTCCAAGAAACACACTTTGCTTTTGAGAAAAGAGCACTCTTCTACTCTACTGTGTTTCCTATATGTTCCAAACAGTGTGCTTGCTCAGAAAAAAAAAAAACCTGTGCTTCCTACTCACACGGCCATACCTAGTTCAATTCTGCTTAGGAACCTGACAAGAACAGTAGATCCTCTTCAGTCCAATACACTGTACTTGCTGGGAACAGACACCAGTGCTATTTGTCCTGTGTATGGCAAAGGCAGCACAATAGTGACTCTTCTTACCAGAAAACAACTCTTGCTTGTAGGACCAGAAACTGCATGTGATTCAACTCCATTTAGGACTGGGAAACAAAAGCTAGCTCACCTTGCAAGAAACACACTCTGCTTTAGAGAGAAGAGCACTCTTCTACTCTACTGTTTTTCCTACAGGGCCAGAACAGTGAGCTTGCTCAGAACAAAAGAACTGTGCTTCCTACACACGGCCATATCTAGTTCAACTCTGCTTAGGAAACTGACAAGAACAGTAGCTCCTCTTCAGTCCGATACACTGTACTTGCTGGAAACAGACGCTAGTGCTATTTGCACTGTGTATGGCAATGGGAGCACAATAGTGACTTTCCTTACCAGAAAACAAGTCTTGCTCGTAGGACAAAAAATTGCATGTGACTCAACTCCATTTAGGACTGGGAAACAAACGGTAGCTCAACTTCCAAGAAACACACTTTGCTTTTGAGAAAAGAGCACTCTTCTACTCTACTGTGTTTCCTATATGTTCCGAACAGTGAGCTTGCTCAGAAAAAAAAAATTGTGCTTCCTACTCACACGGCCACATCTAGTTCAAGTCTGCTTAGGAACCTGACAAGAACAGTAGATCCTCTTCATTTCAATACACTGTACTTACTGGGAACAGACGCATGTGCTATTTGTCCTGTGTATGGCAATGGCAGTGCAATAGTGACTCTTCTTAACAGAAAACAACTCTTGCTCGTAGGACGAGAAACTGCATGTGATTCAACTCCATTTAGGACTGGGAAACAAATTCTAGCTCGCTTTACAAGAAACACACTCTGCTTTTGAGAAAAGAGCACTCTTTTACTCTACTGTGTTTCCAATAGGGCCAGAACAGTGAGCTTGCTCAGAACAAAAGAACTGTGCTTCCTACACACACGGGCCATATCTAGTTCAACTCTGCTTAGGAAACTGAGAAGTACAGTAGCTCCTCTTCAGGCCAATACACTGTAGTTGCAGGGAACAGACGGGAGGGTTATTTGCACTGTGTATGGCAATGGGAGCGCAATAGTGACTTTGCTTACCAGAAAACAACTCTTCCTCGTAGGACCAGAAACTGCATGTGATTCCACTCCATTTAGGACTGGGAAACAAACGGTAGCTCAACTTCCAAGAAACACACTTTGCTTTTGAGAAAAGAGCACTCTTCTACTCTACTGTGTTTCCTATATGTTCCAAACAGTGTGCTTGCTCAGAAAAAAAAAACTGTGCTTCCTACTCACACGGCCATATCTAGTTCAAGTCTGCTTAGGAACCTGACAAGAACAGTAGATCCTCTTCAGTTCAATACACTGTACTTGCTGGGAACAGACGCCAGTGCTATTTGTCCTGTGTATGGCAATGGCAGCGGAATAGTGACTCTTCTTACCAGAAAACACCTCTTGCTTGTAGGACCAGAAACTGCATGTGATTCAACTCCATTTAGGACTGGGAAACAAAAGCTAGCTCACCTTGCAAGAAACACACTCTGCTTTAGAGAAAAGAGCACTCTTCTACTCTACTGTTTTTCCTATAGGGCCAGAACAGTGAGCTTGCTCAGAACAAAAGAACTGTGCTTCCTACACACCGGCCATATCTAGTTCACCTCTGCTTAGGAACCTGACAAGAACAGTAGATCCTCTTCAGTCCAATACACTGTACTTGCTGGGAACAGACGCCAGTGCTATTTGTCCTGTGTATGGCAATTGGAGCACAATAGTGACTTGTCTTACCAGAAAACAACTCTTGCTTGTAGGACAAAAAACTGCATGTGACTCAACTCCATTTAGGACTGGGAAACAAACGGTAGCTCGACTTCCAAGAAACACACTCTGCTTTTGATAAAAGAGCACTCTTCTACTCTACTTTGTTTCCTATAGGGCCAGAACAGTGAGCTTGCTCAGAACAAAAAAATTGTGCTTCCTACTCACACGGCCATATCTAGTTCAAGTCTGCTTAGGAACCTGACAAGTACAGTAGATCCTCTTCAGTTCAATACACTGTACTTGCTGGGAACAGACGCCAGTGCTCTTTGTCCTGTGTATGGCAAAGGCAGCGCAATAGTTACTCTTCTTAACAGAAAACAACTCTTGCTCTTAGGACTTGAAACTTCATGTGATTCAACTCCATTTAGGACTGGGGAACAAACTCTAGCTCGCTTTACAAGAAACACACTCTGCTTTTGAGAAAAGAGCACTCTTCTACTCTACTGTGTTTCCTATTAGGCCAGAACAGTGAGCTTGCTCAGAAAAAAAGAACTGTGCTTCCTACACACGGGCCATAACTAGTTCAACTTTGCTTAGGAAACTGACAAGAACAGTAGCTTCTCTTCAGTCCGATACACTGTACTTGCTGAGGACAGACGCGAGTGCTATTTGCACTGTGTATGGCAATGAGAGCGCAATAGTGACTTTCCTTACCAGAAAACAACTCTTGATCGTAGGACCAGAAACTTCATGTGATTCAACTCCATTTAGGACTGGGAAACAAATGCTAGCTCGACTTCCAAGAAACACACTCTGCTTTTGAGAAAAGAGCACTCTTCTACTCTACTGTGTTTCCTATGGGGTCTGAACAGTGAGCTTGCTCAGAACAAAAAAACTGTGCTTCCTGCACACACGGCCATATCTAGTTCAAGTCTGCTTAGGAACCTGACAAGAACAGTAGATCCTCTTCAGTCCAATACACTGTACTTGCTGGGAACAGACACCAGTGCTATTTGACCTGTGTATGGCAATGGCAGCGCAATAGTGACTCTTCTTACCAGAAAACAACTCTTGCTTGTAGGACGAGAAACTGCATGTGATTCCACTCCATTTAGGACTAGGAAACAAACGCTAGCTCGCCTTACAAAAACACACTCTGCTTTTGAGAAAAGACCACTCTTCTACTCTACTGTGTTTCCAATAGGGCCCGAACAGTGAGCTTGTTCAGAACATAAGAACTGTGCTTCCTACACACACGGGCCATATCTAGTTCACCTCTGCTTAGGAAACTGACAAGAACAGTAGCTCCTCTAGAGTCCAATACACTGTACTTGCTGGGAAAAGACGTGAGTGCTATTTGCACTGTGTATGGCAATTGGAGCACAATAGTGACTCGTCTTACCAGAAAAAAACTCTTGCTAGTAGTACAAAAAACTGCATGTGACTCAACTCCGTTTAGGACTGGGAAACAAACGCTAGCTCGCCTTAAAAGAAACACACTCTGCTTTAGAGAAAAGAGCACTCTTCTACTCTACTATGTTTCCTATGTTGTCCGAACAGTGACCTTGCTCAGAACAAAAGAACTGTGCTT
>NW_026738464.1:0-16000 GCF_949786415.1 Peromyscus eremicus
GTTTTGGACCCCATAGGAAACACAGTAGAGAAGAAGAGTGCTCTTTTCTCAAAAGCAGAGTGTGTTTCTTGTAAGGCGAGCTAGCATTTGTTTCCCAGTCCTAAATGGAGTTGAATCACATGCAGTTTCTGGTCCTACGAGCAAGACTTGTTTTCTGGTAAGGAAAGTCACTATTGCGCTCCCATTGCCATACACAATGCAAATAGCACTCGCGTCTGTTCCCAGCAAGTACAGTGTATCGGACTGAAGAGGAGCTCCTGTTTTTGTCAGTTTCCTAAGCAGAGTTGAACTAGATATGGCCGTGTGTGTAGGAAGCACAGTTCTTTTGTTCTGAGCAAGCTCACTGTTCTGGCCCTATAAGAAACACAGTAGAGTAGAAGAGTGCTCTTTTCTCAAAAGCAGAGTGGGTTTCTTGTAATGTGAGCTACCGTTTGTTTCCTAGTCCTAAATGGAGTTGAATCCCATGCAGTTTCTGGTCCTACGAACAAGACTTGTTTTCTGGTAAGGAAAGTCACTATTGCGCTCCCTTTGCCATACACAGTGCAAATAGCACTCGCGTCTTTTCCCAGCAAGTACAGTGTATCGGACTGAAGAGGAGCTACTGTTCTTGTCAGTTTCCTAAGCAGAGTTGAACTAGATATGGCCCGTGTGTCTAGGAAGCACAGTTACTATGTTCTGAGCAAGCTCGCTGTTCTGGCCCTATAGGAAACACAGTAGAGTAGAAGAGTGCTCTTTTCTATAAAGTAGAGTGTGTTTCTTGTAAGGCAAGCTCGCGTTTGTTTCCCAGTCCTAAATGGAGTTGAGTCACATGCAGTTTTTGGTCCTACGAGCAAGAGATGTTTTCTGGTAAGAAGAGTCACTATTGTGCTCCAAATGCCGTACACAGTGCAAATAGCACTCGCGTCTCTTCCCAGCAAGTACAGTGCATTGGACTGAATAGGAGCTACTGTTCTTGTCAGTTTCCTAAGCAGAGTTTAACTAGATATGGTCCATGTGTGTACGAAGCACAGTTATTATGTTCTGAGCAAGCTCACTTTTCTGGCCCTATAGGAAACACAGTAGAGTAGAAGAGTGCTCTTTTCTCTAAAGCAGAGTGTGTTTCTTGTAAGGCGAGCTCGCGTTTGTTTCCCAGTCCTAAATGGAGTTGAGTCACAGGCAGTTTTTGGTCCTGTGAGCAAGAGTTGTTTTCTGGTAAGAAGAGTCACTATTGCGCTCCAAATGCCATACACAGTGCAAATAGCACTCGCGTCTGTTCCCAGCAAGTACAGTGTATTGGACTGAATAGAAGCTACTGTTCTTGTCTGTTTCCTAAGCAGAGTTGAACTAGATATGGCCCGTGTGTAGGAAGCACAGTTCTTTTGTTCTGAGCAAGCTCACTGTTTGGAGCCCATTGGAAACACAGTAGAGTAGAAGAGTGCTCTTTTCTCTAAAGCAGAGTGTGTTCCTTGTAAGGCGAGCTAGCATTTGTTTCCCAGTCCTAAATGGAGTTGAATCACATGCAGTTTCTGGTCCTACGAGCAAGAGTTGTTTTATGGTAAGAATAGTCACTATTGCGCTGCCATTGCCATACACAGGACAAATAGCACTGGCGTCTGTTCCCAGCAAGTACAGTGTATTAGACTGAAGAGGATCTACTGTTCTTGTCTGGTTCCTAAGCAGAATTGAACTAGATATGGCCGTGTGTGTAGGAAGCACGTTCTTTTGTTCTGAGCAAGCTCACTGTTCTGTCCCTATAGGAAACACAGTAGAGTAGAAGAGTGCTTTTTTTCTCAAAAGCAGAGTGTGTTTCTTGTAAGGCGAGCTAGCGTTTGTTTCCCAGTCCTAAATGGAGTTCAATCAAATGCAGTTTCTGGTCCTACGAGCAAGAGATGTTTTCTGGTAAGGAAAGTCGCTATTGCACTCCCATTGCCATACACAGTGTAAATAGCACTCGCGTCTGTTCCCAGCAAGCACAGTGTATTGGACTGAAGAGGATCTACTGTTCTTGTCAGGTTCCTAAGCAGAATTGAACTAGATATGGCCGTGTGTGTAGGAAGCACAGTTCTTTTGTTCTGAGCAATCTCACTGTTTGGACCCCATAGGAAACACAGTAGAGTAGAAGAGTGCTTTTTTCTCAAAAGCAGAGTGTGTTTTTTGTAAGGCAAGCTAGCCTTTGTTTCCCAGTCCTAAATGGAGTTGAATCACATGCAGTTTCTGGTCCTACGAGCAAGAGTTGTTTTCTGGTAAGGAAAGTCACTATTGTGCTCCCTTTGCCATACACAGTGAAAATAGCACTCGTGTTTTTTCCCGGGAATTACAGTGTATTGGTCTGAAGAGGAGCTACTGTTCTTGTCAGTTTCCTAAGCAGAGTTGATCTACATATTGTCCTTGTGTGTAGGAAGCACAGTTCTTTTGTTCTGAGCATGCTCACTGTTTGGACCCCATAGGAAACACAGTAGAGTAGAAGAGTGCTCTTTTCTCTAAAGCAGAGTGTGTTTTTTGTAAGGCGAGCTAGCATTTGTTTCCCAGTCCTAAATGGAGTTGAATCAAATGCAATTTCTGGTCCTACGAGCAAGAGTTGTTTTCTGGTAAGGAAAGTCACTATTGCACTCCCATTGCCATACACAGTGCAAATAGCACTTGCGTCTCTTCCCAGCAAGTACAGTGTATCGGAAGGAAGAGGAGCTACTGTTCTTGTCAGTTTCCTAAGCAGAGTTGAACTAGATATGGCCCGTGTGTGTAGGAAGCACAGTTCTTATGTTCTGAGCAAGCTCTCTGTTCTGGCCCTATAGGAAACACAGTAGAGTAGATGAGTGCTCTTTTCTCAAAAGAAGAGTGTGTTTCTTGTAAGGCGAGCTAGCGTTTGTTTCCCAGACCTAAATGGAGTTGAATCAAATGCAGTTTCTGCTACTACGAGCTCGAGTTGTTTTATGGTAAGAATAGTCACTATTGCACTGCCATTGCCATACACAGGACAAAAAGCACTGGCGTCTGTTCCCAGCAAGTACAGTGTATTGGACTGAAGAGGATGTTCTGTTCTTGTCAGGTTCCTAAGCAGAATTGAACTAGATATGGCTGTGTGTGTAGGAAGCACAGTTCTTTTGTTCTGAGCAAGCCCACTGTTCTGGCCCCATAGGAAACACAGTAGAGTAGGAGAGTGCTCTTTTCACTAAAGCAGAGTGTGTTGATTGTAAGGCGAGCTAGCGTTTGTTTCCCAGTCTTAAATGGAGTGGAATCACATGCAGTTTCTGTTCCTACGAGCAAGAGTTGTTTTCTGATAAGGAAAGTCACTATTGCTCTCCCTTTGCCATACACAGTGCAAATAGCACTCGTGTCTTTTCCCAGCAAGTACAGTGTATCGGACTGAAGAGGAGCTACTGTTCTTGTCAGGTTCCTAAGCAGAGTTGAACTAGATATGGCCCGTGTGTTTAGGAAACACAGTTATTATGTTCTGAGAAAGCTCACTGTTCTGGCCCTATAGGAAAAACAGTACAGTAGAAGAGTGCTCTTTTCTCTAAAGCAGAGTGTGTTTCTTGTAAGGCGAGCTCGTGTTTATTTCCCAGTCCTAAATGGAGTTGAGTCACACGCAGTTTTTGCTCCTATGAGCAAGAGATGTTTTCTGGTGTGAAGAGTCACTATTGTGCTCTAAATGCCATACACAGTGCAAATAGCACTCGCGTCTTTTCCCAGCAATTACAGTGTATTGTTCTGAAGAGGAGCTACTGTTCTTGTCAGTTTCCTAAGCAGACTTGAACTAGATATGGCCCGTGTGTAGGAAGCACAGTTCTTTTTTCTGAGCAAGCCCACTGTTCTGGCCTTCTAGGAAACACAATAGAGTAGAAGAGTGCTCTTTTCACTAAAGCAGAGTGTGTTGATTTTAAGGCGATCTAGCGTTTGTTTCCCAGTCTTAAATGGAGTGGAATCACATGCAGTTTCTGGTCCTATGAGCAAGAGTTGTTTTATAGTAAGAAGAGTTACTATTGCGCTGCCATTGCCATACACAGGACAAATAGCACTGGCGTCTGTTCCCAGCAAGTACAGTGTATCAGACTGAAGAGGAGCTACTGTTCTTGTCAGGTTCCTAAGCAGAATTGAACTAGATATGGCCGTGTGTGTAGGAAGCACAGTTCTTTTGTTCTGAGCAAGCTCACGTTTCGGACCCCATAGGAAACACAGTAGAGTAGAAGAGTGCTCTTTTCTCTAAAGCATAGTGTGTTTCTTGTAAGGCAGGCTAGCGTTTGTTTCCAAGTCCTACATGGAGTTGAATCCCATGCAGTTTCTGGTACTACGAGTAAGAGTTGTTTTCTGGTAAGAAGAGTCACTATTGCGCTGCCATTGCCATACTCAGGACAAATAGCACTAGCGTCTGATCGCAGCAAGTACAGTGTATCGGACTGAAGAGGATCTACTGTTCTTGTCAAGTTCCTAAGCAGAATTGAACTAGATATGGCATTGTGTGTAGGAAGCACAGATCTTTTGTTCAGAGCAAGCTCACTGTTCTGGCCCTATAAGAAACACAGTAGAGTAGAAGAGTGCTCTTTTTTGTAAAGCAGAGTGTGTTTCTTGTAAGGCGAGCTCGCGTTTGTTTTCCAGTCCTAAATGGAGTTGAGTCACATGCAGTTTTTGGTCCTACGAGCAAGAGATGTTTTCTGGTAAGAAGAGTAACTATTGTGCTCCAAATGCCGTACACAGTGCAAAAAGCACTCGCGTCTGTTCCCTGCAAGTACAGTGTATTGGACTGAAGAGGATCTACTGTTCTTGTCAGTTTCCTAAGCAGAGTTGAACTAGATATGGCCCTTGTGTCTAGGAAGCACAGTTCATTTGTTCTGAGCAAGCTCACTCTTCTGGCCCTATAGGAAACACAGTATAGTAGAAAAGTGCTCTTTTCTCAAAAGCAGAGTGTGTTTCTTGTAAGGCGAGCTAGAGTTTGTTCCCCAGTCATAAATGGAGTTGAATCTCATGCAGTTTGTGGTCCTACGAGCAAGAGTTGTTTTCTGGTAAGGAAAGTCTCTATTGAGCTCCCTTTGCCATACACAGGACAAATAGCACTCGCGTCTGTTCCCAGCAAGTACAGTGTATCGGACTGAAGAGGAGCTACTGTTTTTGTCAGTTTCCTAAGCAGAGTTGAACTAGATATGGCCCGTTTGTTTAGGTAGCACAGTTATTATGTTCTGAGCAACTCACTGTTCTGGCACGATAGGAAACACAGTAGAGTAGAAGAGTGCTCTTTTCTCTAAAGCAGAGTGTGTTTCTTGTAAGGCGAGCTAGCGTTTGTTTCCTAGTCCTAAATGGAGTTGAATCACATGCAGTTTCTGGTCCTACGAGCAAGAGTTGTTTTCTGGTAAGGAAAGTCACTATTGCACTCCCATTGCCATACACAGTGCAAATAGCCCTACCGTCTGTTCCCAGCAAGTACAGTGTATTGGACTGAAGAGGAGCTACTGTTCTTCTCAGTTTCCTAAGCAGAGGTGAACTACATATGGTCCTTGTGTGTAGGAAGCACAGTTCTTTTGTTCTGAGCAAGCTCACTGTTTGGACCACATAGGAAACACAGTAGAGTAGAAGAGTGCTCTTTTCTCTAAAGCAGAGTGTGTTTCTTTTAAGGCGAGCTAGCGTTTGTTTCCCACTCCTAAATGGAGGGGAATCACATGCAGGTTCTGGTCTTATGATCAAGAGTTGTTTTATGGTAAGAATAGTCACTATTGCGCTGCCATTGCCATACACAGGACAAATAACACTGGCGACTGTACCCAGAAAGTACAGTGTATTGGACTGAAGAGGATCTACTGTTCTTGTCAGGTTCCTAATCAGAATTGAACTAGATATGGCCATGTGTGTAGGAAGCACAGTTCTTTTGTTCTGAGCAAGCTCACTGTTCTGTCCCTATAGGAAACACAGTAGAGTAGAAGAGTGCTCTTTTCTCAAAAGCAGAGTGTGTTTCTTGTAAGGCGAGCTTTCGTTTGTTTCCCAGTCGTAAATGGAGTTGAATCACATGCAGTTTCTGGTCCTACGAGCAAGAGTTGTTTTGTGGTAAGAAGAGTCACTATTGCGCTGCCTTTGCCATACACAGGACAAATAGCACTGGCGTCTGTTCAGAGCAAGCACAGTGTATTGGACTGAAGAGGATCTACTGTTCTTGTCAGGTTCCTAAGCAGAATTGAACTAGATATGGCCGTGTGTGTAGGAAGCACAGTTCTTTTGTTCTGAGCAATCTCACTGTTCGGACCCCATAGGAAACACAGTAGAGTAGAAGAGTGCTCTTTTCTCTAAAGCAGAGTGTGTTTCTTGTAAGGCGAGCTAGCGTTTGTTTCCTAGTCCTAAATGGAGTTGAATCACATGCAGTTTCTGGTCCTACGAGCAAGAGTTGTTTTCTGGTAAGGAAAGTCACTATTGCACTCCCATTGCCATACACAGTGCAAATAGCCCTACCGTCTGTTCCCAGCAAGTACAGTGTATTGGACTGAAGAGGAGCTACTGTTCTTCTCAGTTTCCTAAGCAGAGGTGAACTACATATGGTCCTTGTGTGTAGGAAGCACAGTTCTTTTGTTCTGAGCAAGCTCACTGTTTGGAACCCATAGGAAACACAGTAGAGTAGAAGAGTGCTCTTTTCTCTAAAGCAGAGTGTGTTTCTTGTAAGGCGAGCTAGCCTTTGTTTCCCAGTCCTAAATGGAGGGGAATCACATGCATGTTCTGGTCCTACGATCAAGAGTTGTTTTATGGTAAGAATAGTCACTATTGCGCTGGCATTGCCATACACAGGACAAATAGCACTAGGGTCTGTACCCAGCAAGTACAGTGTATTGGACTGAAGAGTATCTACTGTTCTTGTCAGGTTCCTAAGCAGAATTGAACTAGATATGGCCGTGTGTGTAGGAAGCACAGTTCTTTTGTTCTGAGCAAGCTCACTGTTCTGTCCCTATAGGAAACACAGTAGAGTAGAAGAGTGCTCTTTTCTCAAAAGCAGAGTGTGTTTCTTGTAAGGCGAGCTTGCGTTTGTTTCCCAGTCCTAAATGGAGTTGAGTCACATGCAGTTTTTTTGTCCTACGATCAATAATTGTTTTCTTGTATGAAGAGTCACTATTGCGCTCTCATTGCCACACAGTGCAAATAGCACTCGCGTCTGCTCCCTGCAAGTACAGAGTATTGGATTGAAGAGGAGCTCCTGTTCTTGTCAGTTTCCTAAGGAGAGTTGATCTAGATATGGCCGTGTGTGTAGGAAGCACAGTTCTTTTGTTCAGAGCAAGCTCACTGTTCGGACCCCATAGGAAAAACAGTAGAGTAGAAGAGTGCTCTTTTCTCAAAAGCAGAGTGTGTTTATTGTAAGGCGAGCTAGCGTTTGTTTCCCAGTCCTAAATGGAGTTGAATCAAATGCAGTTTCTGGTACTATGAGCACGAGTTGTTTTATGGTAAGAATAGTCACTATTGCGCTGCCATTGCCAAACACAGGACAAATAGCACTGGCGTCTGTTCCCAGCAAGTACAGTGTATTGGACTGCAGAGGATCTACTGTTCTTGTCAGGTTCCTAAGCCGAATTGAACTAGATATGGCCCGTGTGTATAGGAAGCACAGTTCTTTTGTTCTGAGCAAACCCACTGTTCTGGCCCTATAGGAAACATAGTAGAGTAGAAGAGTGCTCTTTTCGCTAAAGCAGAGTGTGTTGATTGTAAGGCGAGCTAGCGTTTGTTTCCCAGACTTAAATGGAGTGGAATCACATGCAGTTTCTGGTCCTATGAGCAAGAGTTGTTTTATGGTAAGAATAGTCACTATTGCGCTGCCATTGCCATACACAGGACAAATAGCATTGGTGTCTGTTCCCAGGAAGTACAGTGTATCGGACTGCAGAGGAGCTACTGTTCTTGTCAGGTTCCTAAGCAGAATTGAACTAGATATGGCCGTGTGTGTAGGAAGCACAGTTCTTTTGTTCTGAGAAAGCTCACTGTTCAGACCCCATAGCAAACACAGCAGAGAAGAAGAGTGCTCTTTTCTCAAAAGCAGAGTGTGTTTTTTGTAAGGCAAGCTAGCGTTTGTTTCCCAGTCCTAAATGGAGTTGAATCACATGCAGTTTCTGGTCCTATGAGCAAGAGTTGTTTTCTGGTAAGGAAAGATACTATTGCTCTCCCTTTGCCATACACAGTGCAAATAGCACTCGTGTCTTTTCCCAGCAAGTACAGTGTATCGGACTGAAGAGGAGCTACTGTTCTTGTCAGTTTCCTAAGCAGAGTTGAACTAGATATGGCCCGTGTGTTTAGGAAACACAGTTATTATGTTCTGAGCAAACTCACTGTTCTGGCCCTATAGGAAACACAGTACAGTAGAAGAGTGCTCTTTTCTCTTAAGCAGAGTGTGTTTCTTGTAAGGCGAGCTCGTGTTTATTTCCCAGTCCTAAATGGAGTTGAGTCACATGCAGTTTTTGGTCCTATGAGCAAGAGATGTTTTCTGGTAAGAAGAGTCACTATTGTGCTCTAAATGCCATACACAGTGCAAATAGCACTCGTGTCTTTTCCCAGCAATTACAGTGTATTGTTCTGAAGAGGAGCTACTGTTCTTGTCAGTTTCCTAAGCAGAGTTGAACTAGATATGGCCCGTGTGTCTAGGAAGCACAGTTCATTTGTTCTGAGCAAGCTCACTGTTCTGGCCCTATAGGAAACACAGTGGAGTAGAAGAGTGCTCTTGTCTCAAAGCAGAGTGTGTTTCTTGTAAGACGAGGTATCGTTTGTTTCCCAGTCCTAAATGGAGTTGAATCAAATGCAGTTTCTGGTACTACGAGCAAGAGTTGTTTTCTGGTAAGGAAAGTCACTATTGCACTCCCATCGCCATACACAGTGCAAATAGCACTCGCGTCTGTTCCCAGCAAGTACAGTGTATCGGAAGGAAGAGGAGCTACTGTTCTTGTCAGTTTCCTAAGCAGAGTTGAACTAGATATGGCCCGTGTGTGTAGGAAGCACAGTTCTTATGTTCTGAGCAAGCTCACTGTTCTGGCCCTATAGGAAACACAGTAGAGTAGAAGAGTGCTCTTTTCTCAAAAGCAGAGTGTGTTTATTGTAAGGCGAGCTAGCGTTTGTTTCCCAGTCCTAAATGGAGTTGAATCAAATGCAGTTTCTGGTACTACGAGCACGAGTTGTTTTACGGTAAGAATAGTCACTATTGCGCTGCCATTGCCAAACACAGGACAAATAGCACTGGCGTCTGTTCCCAGCAAGTACAGTGTATTGGACTGCAGAGGATCTACTGTTCTTGTCAGGTTCCTAAGCAGAATTGAACTAGATATGGCCGTGTGTATAGGAAGCACAGTTCTTTTGTTCTGAGCAAACCCACTGTTCTGGCCCTATAGGAAACATAGTAGAGTAGAAGAGTGCTCTTTTCGCTAAAGCAGAGTGTGTTGATTGTAAGGCGAGATAGCGTTTGTTTCCCAGTCTTAAATGGAGTGGAATCACATGCAGTTTCTGGTTCTACGAGCAAGAGTTGTTTTCTGGTAAGGAAAGTCACTATTGCGCTCCCTTTGCCATACACAGTGCAAATAGATCTCGCGTCTGTTCCCAGCAAGTACAGTGTATTGGACTGAATAGGTGCTACTGTTCTTGTCAGTTTCCTAAGCAGAGTTGAACTATATATGATCCGTGTGTGTAGGAAGCACAGTTCTTTGTTCTGAGCAAACTCACTGTTTGGACCCCATAGGAAACACAGTAGAGTAGAAGAGTGCTCTTTTCTCTAAAGCAGAGTGTGTTTCTTGTAAGGCGAGCTAGCGTTTGTTTCCCAGTCCTAAATGGAGTTGAATCCCATGCAGTTTCTGGTCCTACGAGAAAGAGTTGTTTTCTGGTAAGAAGAGTCACTATTGCGCTGCCATTGCCATACACAGGACAAATAGCACTGGCGTCTGATCGCAGCAAGTACAGTGTATTGGACTGAAGAGGATCTACTGTTCTTGTCAAGT
This sequence comes from Peromyscus eremicus, assembly GCF_949786415.1. Classification (NCBI taxonomy): domain Eukaryota; kingdom Metazoa; phylum Chordata; class Mammalia; order Rodentia; family Cricetidae; genus Peromyscus; species Peromyscus eremicus. The sequence goes on from NW_026738464.1 coordinate 9,912, forward strand.
TCCTAAGCAGAATTGATCTATATATGGCAGTGTGTGTAGGAAGCACAGATCTTTTGTTCAGAGCAAGCTCACGTTTTGGACCCCATAGGAAACACAGTAGAGAAGAAGAGTGCTCTTTTCTCAAAAGCAGAGTGTGTTTCTTGTAAGGCGAGCTAGCATTTGTTTCCCAGTCCTAAATGGAGTTGAATCACATGCAGTTTCTGGTCCTACGAGCAAGACTTGTTTTCTGGTAAGGAAAGTCACTATTGCGCTCCCATTGCCATACACAGTGCAAATAGCACTCGCGTCTGTTCCCAGCAAGTACAGTGTATCGGACTGAAGAGGAGCTCCTGTTTTTGTCAGTTTCCTAAGCAGAGTTGAACTAGATATGGCCGTGTGTGTAGGAAGCACAGTTCTTTTGTTCTGAGCAAGCTCACTGTTCTGGCCCTATAAGAAACACAGTAGAGTAGAAGAGTGCTCTTTTCTCAAAAGCAGAGTGGGTTTCTTGTAAGGTGAGCTACCGTTTGTTTCCTAGTCCTAAATGGAGTTGAATCCCATGCAGTTTCTGGTCCTACGAACAAGAGTTGTTTTCTGGTAAGGAAAGTCACTATTGCGCTCCCTTTGCCATACACAGTGCAAATAGCACTCGCGTCTTTTCCCAGCAAGTACAGTGTATCGGACTGAAGAGGAGCTACTGTTCTTGTCAGTTTCCTAAGCAGAGTTGAACTAGATATGGCCCGTGTGTCTAGGAAGCACAGTTACTATGTTCTGAGCAAGCTCGCTGTTCTGGCCCTATAGGAAACACAGTAGAGTAGAAGAGTGCTCTTTTCTATAAAGTAGAGTGTGTTTCTTGTAAGGCAAGCTCGCGTTTGTTTCCCAGTCCTAAATGGAGTTGAGTCACATGCAGTTTTTGGTCCTACGAGCAAGAGATGTTTTCTGGTAAGAAGAGTCACTATTGTGCTCCAAATGCCGTACACAGTGCAAATAGCACTCGCGTCTCTTCCCAGCAAGTACAGTGCATTGGACTGAATAGGAGCTACTGTTCTTGTCAGTTTCCTAAGCAGAGTTTAACTAGATATGGTCCATGTGTGTACGAAGCACAGTTATTATGTTCTGAGCAAGCTCACTTTTCTGGCCCTATAGGAAACACAGTAGAGTAGAAGAGTGCTCTTTTCTCTAAAGCAGAGTGTGTTTCTTGTAAGGCGAGCTCGCGTTTGTTTCCCAGTCCTAAATGGAGTTGAGTCACAGGCAGTTTTTGGTCCTGTGAGCAAGAGTTGTTTTCTGGTAAGAAGAGTCACTATTGCGCTCCAAATGCCATACACAGTGCAAATAGCACTCGCGTCTGTTCCCAGCAAGTACAGTGTATTGGACTGAATAGAAGCTACTGTTCTTGTCTGTTTCCTAAGCAGAGTTGAACTAGATATGGCCCGTGTGTAGGAAGCACAGTTCTTTTGTTCTGAGCAAGCTCACTGTTTGGAGCCCTTAGGAAACACAGTAGAGTAGAAGAGTGCTCTTTTCTCAAAAGCAGAGTGTGTTTTTTGTAAGGCAATCTAGCGTTTGTTTCCCAGTCCTAAATGGAGTTGAATCACATGCAGTTTCTGGTCCTACGAGCAAGAGTTGTTTTCTGGTAAGAAAAGATACTATTGCTCTCCCTTTGCCATACACAGTGCAAATAGCACTCGTGTCTTTTCCCAGCAAGTACAGTGTATCGGACTGAAGAGGAGCTAATGTTCTTGTCAGTTTCCTAAGCAGAGTTGAACTAGATATGGCCCGTGTGTTTAGGAAACACAGTTATTATGTTCTGAGCAAACTCACTGTTCTGGCCCTATAGGAAACACAGTACAGTAGAAGAGTGCTCTTTTCTCTAAAGCAGAGTGTGTTTCTTGTAAGGCGAGCTCGTGTTTATTTCCCAGTCCTAAATGGAGTTGAGTGACATGCAGTTTTTGGTCCTATGAGCAAGAGATGTTTTCTGGTAAGAAGAGTCACTATTGTGCTCTAAATGCCATACACAGTGCAAATAGCACTCGCGTCTTTTCCCAGCAATTACAGTGTATTGTTCTGAAGAGGAGCTACTGTTCTTGTCAGTTTCTAAGCAGAGTTGAACTAGATATGGCCCGTGTGTCTAGGAAGCACAGTTCATTTGTTCTGAGCAAGCTCACTGTTCTGGCCCTATAGGAAACACAGTAGAGTAGAAGAGTGCTCTTTTCTCAAAAGCAGAGTGTGTTTCTTGTAAGACGAGGTATCGTTTGTTTCCCAGTCCTAAATGGAGTTGAATCAAATGCAGTTTCTGGTACTACGAGCAAGAGTTGTTTTCTGGTAAGGAAAGTCACTATTGCACTCCCTTCGCCATACACAGTGCAAATAGCACTTGCGTCTGTTCCCAGCAAGTACAGTGTATCGGAAGGAAGAGGAGCTACTGTTCTTGTCAGTTTCCTAAGCAGAGTTGAACTAGATATGGCGCGTGTGTGTAGGAAGCACAGTTCTTATGTTCTGAGCAAGCTCACTGTTCTGGACCTATAGGAAACACAGTAGAGTAGAAGAGTGCTCTTTTCTCAAAAGCAGAGTGTGTTTATTGTAAGGCGAGCTAGTGTTTGTTTCCCAGTCCTAAATGTAGTTGAATCAAATGCAGTTTCTGGTACTACGAGCACGAGTTGTTTTATGGTAAGAATAGTCACTATTGCGCTGCCATTGCCAAACACAGGACAAATAGCACTGGCGTCTGTTCCCAGCAAGTACAGTGTATTGGACTGCAGAGGATCTACTGTTCTTGTCAGGTTCCTAAGCAGAATTGAACTAGATATGGCCGTGTGTATAGGAAGCACAGTTCTTTTGTTCTGAGCAAACCCACTGTTCTGGCCCTATAGGAAACATAGTAGAGTAGAAGAGTGCTCTTTTCGCTAAAGCAGAGTGTGTTGATTGTAAGGCGAGCTAGCGTTGGTTTCCCAGTCTTAAATGGAGTGGAATCACATGCAGTTTCTGGTCCTATGAGCAAGAGTTGTTTTATGGTAAGAATAGTCACTATTGCGCTGCCTTTGCCATACACAGGACAAATAGCATTGGCGTCTGTTCCCAGCAAGTACAACGTATCGGACTGAAGAGGAGCTACTGTTCTTGTCAGGTTCCTAAGCAGAATTGAACTAGATATGGCCGTGTGTGTAGGAAGCACAGTTCTTTTGTTCTGAGCAAGCTCACTGTTCGGACCCTATAGGAAACACAGTAGAGTAGAAGAGTGCTCTTTTCTCAAAATCAGAGTGTGTTTTTTGTAAGGCAAGCTAGCGTTTGTTTCCCAGTCCTAAATGGAGTTGAATCACATGCAGTTTCTGGTTCTACGAGCAAGAGTTGTTTTCTGGTAAGGAAAGTCACTATTGCGCTCCCTTTGCCATACACAGTGCAAGTAGCACTCACGTCTGTTCCCAGCAAGTACAGTGTATTGGACTGAATAGGTGCTACTGTTCTTGTCAGTTTCCTAAGCAGAGTTGAACTATATATGATCCGTGTGTGTAGGAAGCACAGTTCTTTGTTCTGAGCAAACTCACTGTTTGGAGCCCATAGGAAACACAGTAGAGTAGAAGAGTGCTCTTTTCTCTAAAGCAGAGTGTGTTTCTTGTAAGGCGAGCTAGCGTTTGTTTCCCAGTCCTAAATGGAGTTGAATCCCATGCAGTTTCTGGTACTACGAGTAAGAGTTGTTTTCTGGTAAGAAGAGTCACTATTGCGCTGCCATTGCCATACACAGGACAAATAGCACTGGCGTCTGATCGCAGCAAGTACAGTGTATTGGACTGAAGAGGATCTACTGTTCTTGTCAAGTTCCTAAGCAGAATTGATCTATATATGGCAGTGTGTGTAGGAAGCACAGATCTTTTGTTCAGAGCAAGCTCACGTTTCGGACCCCATAGGAAACACAGTAGAGAAGAAGATTGCTCTTTTCTCAAAAGCAGAGTGTGTTTCTTGTAAGGCGAGCTAGCATTTGTTTCCCAGTCCTAAATGGAGTTGAATCACATGCAGTTTCTGGTCCTACGAGCAAGACTTGTTTTCTGGTAAGGAAAGTCACTATTGCGCTCCCATTGCCATACACAGTGCAAATAGCACTCGCGTCTGTTCCCAGCAAGTACAGTGTATCGGACTGAAGAGGAGCTCCTGTTTTTGTCAGTTTCCTAAGCAGAGTTGAACTAGATATGGCCGTGTGTGTAGGAAGCACAGTTCTTTTGTTCTGAGCAAGCCCATTGTTCTGGCCCTATAGGAAACATAGTAGAGTAGAAGAGTGCTCTTTTCGCTAAAGCAGAGTGTGTTGATTGTAAGGCGAGCTAGCGTTTGTTTCCCAGTCTTAAATGGAGTGGAATCACATGCAGTTTCTGGTCCTATGATCAAGAGTTGTTTTATGGTAAGAATAGTCACTATTGCGCTGCCTTTGCCATACACAGGACAAATAGCATTGGCGTCTGTTCCCAGCAAGTACAATGTATCGGACTGAAGAGGAGCTACTGTTCTTGTCAGGTTCCTAAGCAGAATTGAACTAGATATGGCCGTGTGTGTAGGAAGCACAGTTCTTTTGTTCTGAGCAAGCTCACTGTTCGGACCCCATAGGAAACACAGCAGAGTAGAAGAGTGCTCTTTTCTCAAAAGCAGAGTGTGTTTTTTGTAAGGCAAGCTAGCGTTTGTTTCCCAGTCCTAAATGGAGTTGAATCACATGCAGTTTCTGGTTCTACGAGCAAGAGTTGTTTTCTGGTAAGGAAAGTCACTATTGCGCTCCCTTTGCCATACACAGTGCAAATAGATCTCGCGCCTGTTCCCAGCAAGTACAGTGTATTGGACTGAATAGGTGCTACTGTTCTTGTCAGTTTCCTAAGCAGAGTTGAACTATATATGATCCGTGTGTGTAGGAAGCACAGTTCTTTGTTCTGAGCAAACTCACTGTTTGGACCCCATAGGAAACACAGTAGAGTAGAAGAGTGCTCTTTTCTCTAAAGCAAAGTGTGTTTCTTGTAAGGCGAGCTAGCGTTTGTTTCCCAGTCCTAAATGGAGTTGAATCCCATGCAGTTTCTGGTCCTACGAGAAAGAGTTGTTTTCTGGTAAGGAAAGTCACTATTGCGCTCCCATTGCCATACACAGTGCAAATAGCACTCGCGTCTGTTCCCAGCAAGTACAGTGTATCGGACTGAAGAGGAGCTCCTGTTTTTGTCAGTTTCCTAAGCAGAGTTGAACTAGATATGGCCCGTGTGTGTAGGAAGCACAGTTCTTTTGTTCTGAGCAAGCTCACTGTTCTGGCCCTATAAGAAACACAGTAGAGTAGAAGAGTGCTCTTTTCTCAAAAGCAGAGTGGGTTTCTTGTAAGGTGAGCTACCGTTTGTTTCCTAGTCCTAAATGGAGTTGAATCCCATGCAGTTTCTGGTCCTACGAACAAGAGTTGTTTTCTGGTAAGGAAAGTCACTATTGCGCTCCCTTTGCCATACACAGTGCAAATAGCACTCGCGTCTTTTCCCAGCAAGTACAGTGTATCGGACTGAAGAGGAGCTACTGTTCTTGTCAGTTTCCTAAGCAGAGTTGAACTAGATATGGCCCGTGTGTTTAGGAAGCACAGTTACTATGTTCTGAGCAAGCTCGCTGTTCTGGCCCTATAGGAAACACAGTAGAGTAGAAGAGTGCTCTTTTCTATAAAGTAGAGTGTGTTTCTTGTAAGGCAAGCTCGCGTTTGTTTCCCAGTCCTAAATGGAGTTGAGTCACATGCAGTTTTTGGTCCTACGAGCAAGAGATGTTTTCTGGTAAGAAGAGTCACTATTGTGCTCCAAATGCTGTACACAGTGCAAATAGCACTCGCGTCTCTTCCCAGCAAGTACAGTGCATTGGACTGAATAGGAGCTACTGTTCTTGTCAGTTTCCTAAGCAGAGTTTAACTAGATATGGTCCATGTGTGTACGAAGCACAGTTATTATGTTCTGAGCAAGCTCACTTTTCTGGCCCTATAGGAAACACAGTAGAGTAGAAGAGTGCTCTTTTCTCTAAAGCAGAGTGTGTTTCTTGTAAGGCGAGCTCGCGTTTGTTTCACAGTCCTAAATGGAGTTGAGTCACAGGCAGTTTTTGATCCTATGAGCAAGAGTTGTTTTCTGGTAATA
>NW_026738465.1:0-16000 GCF_949786415.1 Peromyscus eremicus
GGCCCTATAGGAAACACAGTAGAGTAGAAGAGTGCTCTTTTCTCAAAAGCAGAGTGTGTTTCTTGTAAAGCGTGCTAGAGTTTGTTTCCCAGTCCTAAATGGAGTTGAATCACATGCAGTTTCTGGTCCTACGAGCAAGAGTTGTTTTCTGGTAAGAAGAGTCACTATTGCGCTGCCATTGCCATACACAGGACAAATAGCATTTGCGTCTCTTCCCAGGAAGTACAGTGTATTGGACTGAAGAGGATCTACTGTTCTTGTCAGGTTCCTAAGCAGACTTGAACTAGATATGGCCCTGTGTGTAGGAAGCACAGTTCTTTTGTTCTGAGCAAGCTCACTGTTCGGAACACATAGGAAACACAGTAGAGTAGAAGAGTGCTCTTTTCTCAAAAGCAGAGTGTGTTTCTTGTAAGGCGAGCTAGCGTTTGTTTCCCAGTCCTAAGTGGAGTTGAGTCACATGCAGTTTTTTGTCCTACGAGCAAGAGTTGTTTTCTGGTAAGACGAGTCAATATTGTTCTCCAATTGCCATACACAGTGCAAACAGCACTCGCATCTGTTCCCCGCATGTACAGAGTATTGGACTGAAGAGGAGCTACTGTTCTTGTCAGTTTCCTAAGCAGAATTGAACTAGATATGGCCCGTGTGTGTAGGAAGCACAGTTCATTTGTTCTGAGCAAGCTCACTGTTCTTGCCCTAAATGAAACACAGTAGAGTAGAAGAGTGCTCTTTTCTCTAAAGCAGAGTGTGTTTCTTGTAAGGCGAGCTAGTGTTTGTTTCCCAGTCCTAAATGGAGTTGCATCACATGCAGTTTCTGGTCCTACGAGCAGGAGTCGTTTTCTGGTAAGAATAGTCACTATTGCGCTGCCATTGCCATACACAGGACAAATAGCACTGGCGTCTGTTCCCAGCAAGTACAGTGTATTGGACTGAAGAGGATCTACTGTTCTTGTCAGGTTCCTAAGCAGACTTGAACTAGATATGGCCGTGTGTGTAGGAAACACAGTTCTTTTGTTATGAGCAAGCTCACTGTTCGGACCCCAAAGGAAACACAGTAGAGTAGAAGAGTGCTCTTTTCTCAAAAGCAGAGTGTGTTTCTTGTAAGGCGAGCTAGCGTTTGTTTCCCAGGCCTAAATGGAGTTGTGTCACATGCAGTTTTTTGTCCTACGAGCAAGAGTTGTTTTCTGGTAAGACGAGTCAATATTGAGCTCCAATTGCCATACACAGTGCAAATAGCACTCGCGTCTGTTCCCCGCAAGTACAGTGTATTGGACTGAAGAGGAGCTACTGTTCTAGTCAGTTTCCTAAGCAGAGTTTTACTAGATATGGCCCGTGTGTGTAGGAAGCACAGTTCTTTTGTTCTGAGCAAGCTCACTGTTCGGACCACATAAGAAACACAGTAGAGTAGAAGAGTGCTCTTTTCTCAAAAGCAGAGTGTGTTTCATGAAAGGCGAGCTAGCATTTGTTTCCCAGTCCTAAATGGAGTTGAATCACATGCAGTTTCTGGTCCTACAAGCAAGAGTTGTTTTCTGGTAAGGAAAGTCACTATTGTGCTCCCATTGCCATACACAGTGCAAATAGTACTCGCGTGTGTTCCCAGCAAGTACAGTGTATCGGACTGAAGAGGAACTACGGTCCTTTCAATTTCCTAAGCAGAGTTGAACTAGTTATGGCCCGTGTGTAGGAAGCACAGTTATTTTGTTCTGAGCAAGCTCACTGTTCTGGCCCTATAGGAAACACAGTAGAGTAGAAGAGTGCTCTTTTGTCTAAAACAGAGTGTGTTTCTTGTAAGGCGAGCTAGCGTTTGTTTCCCAGTCTGAAATGGAGTTGAATAACATGCAGTTTCTGGTCCTACGAGCAAGTGTTGTTTTCTGGTAAGAAGAGTCACTATTGCGATGCCATTAAAATACACAAGACAAATAGCACTGGCGTCTGTTCCCAGCAAGTACAGTGTATTGGAGAGAAGAGGATCTACTGTTCTTGTCAGGTTCCTAAGCAGAATTGAACTAGATATGGCCTTGTGTGTAGGAAGCACAGTTCTTTTGTTCTGAGCAAGTTCACTGTTCAGACTCCATGGGAAACACAGTAGAGTAGAAGAGTGCTCTTTTCTCAAAAGCAGAGTGTGTTTCTTGTAAGGCGAGCTAGCGTTTGTTTCCCAGTCCTAAATGGAATTGAGTCACATGGAGTTTTTGGTCCTACGAGCAAGAGTTGTTTTCTGGTAAGACGAGTCACTATTGTGCTCCAATTTCCATACACAGTGCAAATAGCACTGGTGTCTCTTCCCCGCAAGTACAGTGTATTGGACTGAAGAGGAGCTACTGCTCTTGTCAATTTCCTAAGCAGAGTTGAACTAGATATGACCGGTGTGTGTAGGAAGCACAGTTCTTTTGTTCTGAGCAAGCTCACTGTTCGGACCCCATAGGAAACACAGTAGAGTAGAAGAGTGCTCTTTTCTCAAAAGCACAGTGTGTTTCATGTAAGGCGAGCTAGCATTTGTTTCCCAGTCCTAAGTGGATTTGAATCACATGCAGTTTCTGGTCCTAGGAGCAAGAGTTGTTTTCTGGTAAAGAAAGTCACTATTGTGCTCCCATTGCCATACACAGTGCAAATAGCACTCGCGTCTGTTCCCAGCAAGTACAGTGTATCGGACTGAAGAGGAGCTACTGTTCTTGTCAGTTTCCTAAGCAGAGTTGAACTAGATATGGCCCGTGTGTAGGAAGCACAGTTCATTTGTTCTGAGCAAGCTCACTGTTCTTGCCCTAAATGAAACACAGTAGAGTAGAAGAGTGCTCTTTTCTCTAAAGCAGAGTGTGTTTCTTGTAAGGCGAGCTAGTGTTTGTTTCCCAGTCCTAAATGGAGTTGAATCACATGCAGTTTCTTGTCCTACGAGCAAGAGTTGTTTTATGGTAAGAAGAGTCACTATTGCGCTGCCATTGCCATACACAGGACAAACAGCACTGACGTCTGTTCCCAGCAAGTACAGTGTATTGGACTGAAGAGGATCTACTGTTCTTGTCAGGTTCCTAAGCAGAATTGAACTAGATATGGCCGTTTGTGTATGAAGCACAGTTCTTTTGTTCTGAGCCAGCTCACTGTTCGGACCCCATAGGAAACACAGTAGAGTAGAAGAGTGCTCATTTCTCAAAAGCAGAGTGTGTTTCTTGTAAGGCGAGCTAGCGTTTGTTTCCCAGTCCCAAATCGAGTTGAATCACATGCAGTTTCTGCTCCTACGAGCAAGAGTTGTTTTCTGGTAAGGAAAATCACTATTGCGCTCCCCTTGCCATACACAGTGCAAATAGCTCTCGCGTCTGTTCCCAGCAAGTACAGTGTATCAGACTGAAGAGGATCTACTGTTCTTGTCAGTTTCCTAAGCAGAGTTGAACTAGATATGGCCCGTGTGTGTAGGAAGCACAGTTCTTCTGTTCTGAGCAAGTTCACTGTTCTGGCCCTATAGGAAATGCAGTAGAGTAGAAGAGTGCTCTTTTCTCAAAGCAGAGAGTGTTTTTGTAAGGCGAGCTAGCGTTTGTTTCCTAGTCCTAAATGGAGTGGAATCACATGCAGTTTCTGGTCCTATGAACAAGAGTTGTTTTCTGGTAAGGAAAGTCACTATTGCGCTCCCATTGCCATACACAGTGCAAATAGCCCATGCGTCTGTTCCCAGCAAGTACAGTGTATCGGACTGAAGAGGAGCTACTGTTCTTCTCAGTTTCCTAAGCAGACTTGAACTAGATATGGCCCGTGCGTGTAGGAAGCACAGTTCTTTTTTTCTCAGCAAGCTCACTCTTCTGGCCCTATAGGAAATACATTAGAGTAGAAGAGTGCTCTTTTCTCAAAAGCAGAGTGTGTTTCTTGTAAAGCGTGCTAGAGTTTGTTTCCCAGTCCTAAATGGAGTTGAATCACATGCAGTTTCTGGTCCTACGAGCAAGAGTTGTTTTCTGTTAAGAAGAGTCACTATTGCGCTGCCATTGCCATACACAGGACAAATAGCACTAGCGTCTGTTCCCAGCAAGTACAGTGTATTGGACTGAAGAGGATCTACTGTTCTTGTCACTTTCCTAAGCAGTGTTGAACTAGATATGGCCCGTGTGTATAGGAAGCACAGTTCTTTTGTTCTGAGCAAGCTCACTGTTCGGACCCCATAGGAAGCACAGCAGAGTAGAAGAGTGCTCTTTTCTCAAAAGCAGAGTGTGTTTCATGTAAGGTGAGCTAGCATTTGTTTCCCAGTCCTAAATGGAGTTGAATCACATGCAGTTTCTGGTCCTACGAGCAAGAGATGTTTTCTGGTAAGGAAAGTCACTATTGCACTCCCAATGCCATACACAGTACAAATAGTACTCGCGTCTGTTCCCAGCAAGTACAGTGTATCGGACTGAAGAGGAGCTACTGTTCTTGTCAGTTTCCTAAGCAGAGTTGAACTAGATATGGTCTGTGTGTGTAGGAAGCGCAGTTCTTTTGTTCTGAGCAAGCTCACTGTTTGGACCCCATAGGAAACACAGTAGAGTAGAAGAGTGCTATTTTCTCTAAAGCAGAGTGTGTTTCTTGTAAGGCTAGCTTGCGTTTGTTTCCCAGTCCTAAATGGAGTGGAATCACATGCAGTTTCTGGTCCTATGATTAAGAGTTGTTTTCTGGTAAGGAAAGTCACTATTGTGCTCCCATTGACATACAAAGTGCAAATAGCACATGCGTCTGTTCCCAGCAAGTACAGTGTATTGGACTGAAGAGGAGCTACTGTTCTTGTCAGGTTCCCAAGCAGAGTTGAACTAGATATGGCCCGTGTGTGTAGGAAGCAAAGTTCTTATGTTCTGAGCAAGCTCACTGTTCTGGCCCTATAGGAAACACAGTAGAGTAGAAGAGTGCTCTTTTCTCTAAAGCAGAGTGTGTTTCTTGTAAGGCGAGCTAGCGTTTGTTGCCCAGTCCTAAATGGAGTTGAGTCACATGCAGTTTTTTGTCCTACGAGCAAGAGTTGTTTTCTGGTAAGACGAGTCACTATTGTGCTCCAATTGCCATACACAGTGCAAATAGCACTCGCGTCTGTTACCCGCACGTAAAGTGTACTGGACTGAAGAGGAGCTACTGTTCTTTTCAGTTTCCTAAGCACAGTTGAACTCGATATGGCCCGTGTGTGTAGGAAGCACAGTTCTTTTGTTCTGAGCAAGCTCACTGTTCGGACCCCATAGGAAACAGTAGAGTAGAAGAGTGCTCTTTTCTCAAATGCAGAGTGTGTTTCTTGTAAGGCGAGCTAGCGTTTGTTTCCCAGTCCTAAATGGAGTTGAATCACATGCAGTTTCTGGTCCTACGAGCATGATTTGTTTTATGGTAAGAAGAGGCACTATTGCGCTGCCATTGCCATACACAGGACAAATAGCACTGGCGTCTGTTCCCAGCAAGTACAGTGTATTGGACTGAAGAGGATCTACTATTCTTGTCAGGTTCCTAAGCAGAATTGAACTACATATGATCCGTGTGTGTAGGAAGCACATTTCTTTTGTTCTGAGCAAGCTCACTGTTTGGACCCGATAGGATAAACAGTAGAGTAGAAGAGTGCTCTTTTCTCAAAAGCAGAGTGTGTTTCTTGTAAGGCGAGCTAGCGTTTGTTTCCTAGTCCTAAATGGAGTTGAATCACATGCAGTTTCATGTCCTACGAACAAGAGTTGTTTTCTGGTAATCAAAGTCACATTGTGCTCCCATTGCCATACACAGTGCAAATAGCACTTGCTTCTGTTCCCAGCAAGTACAGTGTATTGGACTAAATAGGTGCTACTGTTCTTGTCAGTTTCCTAAGCAGAGTTGAACTAGATATGATCCGTGTTTGTAGGAAGCACAGTTCTTTTGTTCTTTGCAAGCTCACTGTTTGAACCCATAGGAAACACAGTAGAGTAGAAGAGTGCTCTTTTCTCTAAAGCAGAGTTTGTTTCTTGTAAGGCGAGCTGGCATTTGTTTCGTAGTCCTAAATAGAGTTGAATCCCATGCAGTTTCTGGTCCTACGAGCAAGAGTTGTTTTCTGGTAAGAAGAGTAACTATTGCGCTGCCATTGCCATACACAGGACAAATAGCACTGGCATCTGTTCGCAGCAAGTACAGTGTATTGGATGGAAGAGGATCTACTGTTCTTGTCAGGTTCCTAAGCAGACTTGAACTAGATATAGCCGTGTGTGTAGGAAGCACAGATTTTTTGTTCTGAGCAAGCTCACTGTTCGGACCCCAAAGGAAACACAGTAGAGTGGAAGAGTGTTTATTTCTCAAAAGCAGAGTGTGTTTCTTTTAAGGTGAGCTAGCGTTTGTTTCCCATTACTAAATGGAGTGGAATCACATGCGGTTTCTGGTCCTACGAGCAAGAGTTGTTTTCTGGTAAGGAAAGTCACTATTGTGCTCACATTGACATACCCAGTGCAAATAGCACTCGCGTCTGTTCCCAGCAAGTACAGTGTATTGGACTGAAGAGGAGCTACTGTTCTTGTCTGTTTCCTAAGAAGAGTTGAACTAGATATGGCCCGTGTGTGTAGGAAGCACAGTTCTTTTTTTCTTAGCAAGCTCACTGTACTGGTCCTATAGGAAACACAGTAGAGTAGAAGAGTGCTCTTTTCTCAAAAGCAGAGTGTGTTTCTTGTAAAGCAAGCTAGAGTTTGTTTCCAGTCCTAAATGGAGTTAAGTCACATGCAGTTTTTTGTCCTATGAGCAAGAGTTGTTTTCTGGTAAGACGAGTCAATAATGTGCTCCAATTGCCCTACACAGTGCAAGTAGCACTGGCGTTTGTTCCCAGCAAGTACAGTGTATTGGACTGAAGAGTATCTACTGTTCTTGTCAGTTTCCTAAGCAGAGTTGAACTAGATATGGCCCGTGTGTGGGAAGCACAGTTCTTTTGTTCTGAGCAAGCTCACTGTTCTGGCCTTGTAGGAAACACAGTAGAGTAGAAGAGTGCTCTTTTTCTAAAGCAGAGTGTGTTTCTTGTAAGGCGAGGTAGCGTTTGTTTCACAGTCCTAAATGGAGTTGAATCACATGCAGTTTCTGGTCCTACGAGAAAGAGTTGTTTTATGGTAAAAATAGTCACTATTGCGCTGCCATTGCCATACACAGGACAAATAGCACTGGCGTCTGTTCCCAGCAAGTACAGTGTATTGGACTGAAGAGGATCTACTATTCTTGTCAGGTTCTTAGCAGAATTGTACTAAATATGGCCGTGTGTGTAGGAAGCACAGTTCTTTTGTTCTGAGCAAGCTCACTGTTCGGACCCCAAAGGAAACACAGTAGAGTAGAAGAGTGCTCTTTTCTCAAAAGCAGAGTGTGTTTCTTGGAAGTCGAGCTAGCGTTTGTTTCCCAGGCCTAAATGGACTTGAGTCACATGGAGTTTTTTGTCCTATGAGCAAGAGTTGTTTTCTGGTAAGACAAGTCACTATTGTGCTCCATTGCCATATACAGTGCAAATAGCACTCGAGTCTGTTCCCAGCAAGTACAGTGTATTGGACTAAAGAGGAGATACTGTTCTTGTCAGGTTCCTAAGCAGAATTGAACTAGATATGGCCCTGTGTGTAGGAAGCACAGTTCTTTTGTTCTGAGCAAGCTCACTGTTCGGACACCATAGGAAACACAGTAGAGTAGAAGAGTGCTCTTTTCTCAAAAGCAGAGTGTGTTTCTTGTAAGGTGAGCTAGCGTTTGATTCCCAGTCCTAAATGAAGTTGAATCACATGCAGTTTCTGGTCCTAAGAGCAAGAGTTGTTTTCTGGTAAGGAAAGTCACTATTGTGCTCCTCTTGCCATACACAGTGCAAATAGCTCTCGCGTCTGTTCCCAGCAAGTACAGTGTATCGGACAGAAGAGGAGCTACTGTTCTTGTCAGTTTCCTAAACAGAGTTGAACTAGATATGGCCCGTGTGTGGGAAGCACAGTTCTTATGTTGTGAGCAAGCTCACTGTTCTGGCCATGTAGGAAACACATTAGAGTAGAAGAGTGCTCTTTTTCTAAAGCAGAGTGTGTTTCTTGTAAGGCGAGCTAGCGTTTGTTTCCCAGTCTTAAATGGAGTTGAATCACATGCAGTTTCTGGTCATACGAGCAAGAGTTTTTTTATGGTAAGAATAGTCACTATTGCGCTGCCATTGCCATACACAGGACAAATAGCACTGGGGTCTGTTTCCATAAAGTACAGTGTATTGGAATGAACAGGAGCTACTGTTCTTGTCAGTTTCCTAAGCAGAGTTGAACTAGATATGGCCTGTGTGTGTAGGAAACACAGTTCTTTTTTTCTGAGCAAGCTCACTGTTCTGGCCCTATAGGAAACACAGTACAGTAGAAGAGTGCTCTTTTCTCAAAAGTAGAGTGTGTTTCTTGTAAAGCGAGCTAGAGTTTGTTTCCCAGTCGTAAATGGAGTTGAGTCACATGCAATTTTTTGTCCTACGAGCAAGATTTGTTTTCTGGTAAGACGAGTCACTATTGTGCTCCAATTGTCATACACAGTGCAAATAGAACTGGCGTCTGTTCCCAGCAAGTACAGTGTATTGGACTGAAGAGGATCTACTGTTATTGTCAGTTTCCTAAGCAGAGTTGAACTAGATATGGTCCATGTCTGTAGGAAGCAGAGTTCCTTTGTTCTGAGCAAGCTCACTGTTTGGACCCCATAGGAAACACCGTAGAGTAGATGAGTGCTCTTTTCTCAAAAGCAGAGTGTTTCTTGTACGGCGAGCTACCATTTGTTTCCCAGTCCTAAATGGCGTTGAATCACATGCAGTTTGTGGTCCTACGAGCAAGAGTTGTTTTCTGGTAAGGAAAGTCACTATTGCGCTCTCATTGCCATACACAGTGCAAATAGCACTCGCGTCTGTTTCCAGCAAGTACAGTGTTTTGGACAGAAGAAGAGCTACTGTTCTTGTCATTTTCCTAAGCAGAGTTGAACTACATATGGTCCGTGTGTGTATGAAGCACAGTTCTTTTGTTCTGAGCAAGCTCAGTGTTTGGACCCCATAGGAAACACAGTAGAGTAGAAGAGTGCTCTTTTCTCTAAAGCAGAGTGTGTTTCTTGTAAGGCGAGCTAGAGTTTGTTTCCCAGTCCTAAATGGAGTTGAGTCACATGCAGTTTTTTGTCGTACGAGCAAGAGTTGTTTTCTGATAAGACGAGTCACTATTGTGCTCCAATTGCCATACACAGTGCAAATAGCACTGGCGTCTGTTCCCAGCAAGTACAGTGTATGGGACTAAAGAGGATCTACTGTTCTTGTCAGTTTCCTAAGCAGAGTTGAACTAGATATGGCCCGTGTGTGTAGGAAGCACAGTTCATTTGTTCTGAGCAAGCTCACTGTTCTGGCCCTATAGGAAACACAGTAGAGTAGAAGAGTGCTCTTTTCTCTAAAGTAGAGTGTGTTTCTTGTAAGGCGAGCTAGCGTTGGTTTCCTAGTCAGAAATGGAGTTGTATCACATGCAGTTTCTGGTCCTACGAACAAGAGTTGTTTTCTTGTAAGGAAAGTCACTATTGCGTTCCCATTGCCATACACAGGGCAAATAGTACTCGCATCTTTTCCCTGCAAATACAGTGTATTGGACGGAATAGGTGCTACTGTTCTTGTCAGTTTCCTAAGCAGAGTTGAACTAGATATGGTCCGTGTTTGTAGGAAGCACAGTTCTTTTCTTCTGAGCAAGCTCACTGTTTGACCCCATCGGAAACACAGTAGAGTAGAAGAGTGCTCTTTTCTCAAAAGCAGAGTGTGTTTCTTGTAAGGAGAGCTAGCGTTTGTTTCCCAGTCCTAAATGGAGTTGAATCCCATGCAGTTTCTGGTACTACGAGCAAGAGTTGTCTTCTGGAAAGGAAAGTCACTATTGCACTCCCATTGCCATACACAGTGCAAATAGCCCTCCCGTCTGTTCCCAGCAAGTACAGTGTATTGGACTGAAGAGGAGCTACTGTTCTTCTCAGTTTCCTAAGCAGAGTTGAACTAGATATGGCCCGTGAGTGTAGGAAGCACAGTTTTTTTTTCTGAGCAAGCTCACTGTTCGGACCCCATAGGAAACACAGTAGAGTAGAAGAGAGCTCTTTTCTCTAAAGCAGAGTGTGTTTCTTGTAAGGCGAGCTAGCGTTTGTTTCCCATTCCTAAATATAGTTGAATCCCATGCAGTTTCTGGTCCTACGAGCAAGAGGTGTTTTCTGATAAGAAGAGTCACTATTGCACTGCCTTTGCCATACACAGGACAAATAGCACTGGCGTCTGTTCCCAGCAAGTACAGTGTATTGGACTGAAGAGGATCTACTGTTCTTGTCAGGTTCCTAAGCAGAATTGAACTAGATATGGCCGTGTGTATAGGAAGCACAGTTCTTTTGTTCTCAGCAAGCTCACTGTTCGGACCCCATAGGAAACACAGTAGAGTAGAAGAGTGCTCTTTTCTCAAAATCAGAGTGTGTTTCTTGTAAGGCGAGCTAGCGTTTGTTTCCTAGTCCTAAATGGAGTTGAATCACATGCAGATTCTTGTCCTTCGAACAAGAGTTGTTTTCTGGTAAGGAAAGTCACTATTGCGCTCCCATTGCCATACACAGGGCAAATAGCACTCGAGTCTTTTCCCAGAAAGTACAGTGTATTGGACTGAATAGGAGCTACTGTTCTTGTCAGTTTCCTAAGCAGAGTTGAACTTCATATGGTCCGTGTGTGTAGGAAACACAGTTCTTTTGTTCTAAGCAAGCTCACTGTTTGGACCCCATAGGAAACACAGTAGAGTAGATGAGTGCTCTTTTCTCTAAAACAGAGTGTGTTTCTTGTAAGGCAAGTTAGCGTTTGTTTCCCAGTCCTAAATGGAGTGGAATAACATGCAGTTTTTTGTCCTACGAGCAAGAGTTGTTTTCTGGTAAGACGAGTCACTATTGTGCTCAAATTGCCATACCCAGTGCAAATAGCACTCACGTCTGTTCTCAGCAAGTACAGTGTATCGGACTGAAGAGGAGCTACTGTTCTTGTCAGTTTCCTAAGCAGAGTTGAACTAGATATGGCCCGTGTGTGTAGGAAGCACAGTTATTATTTTCTGAGCAAGCTCACTGTTCTGGCCCTATAGGAAACACAATAGAGTAGAAGAGTGCTCTTTTCTCTTAAGCAGAGTGTGTTTCTTGTAAGGCGAGCTCGCGTTTGTTTCCCAGTCCTAAATGGAGTTGAGTAACAGGCAGTTTTTGATCCTACGAGCAAGAGTTGTTTTCTGGTAAGAAGAGTCACTATTGCGCTCCAAATGCCATACACAGTGCAAATAGCACTCGCGTCTGTTCCCTCAAGTACAGTGTATTGGACTGAATAGGAGCTACTGTTCTTGTCAGTTTCCTAAGCAGAGTTGAACTTCATATGGACCGTGTGTGTAGGAAACAGAGTTCTTTTGTTCTGATCAAGCTCATTGTGTGGACCCCATAGGAAACACAGTAGAGTAGAAGAGTGCTCTTTTCTCTAAAACAGAGTGTGTTTCTTGTAAGGCAAGGTAGCATTTGTTTCCCAGTCCTAAATGGAGTGGAATCACATGCAGTTTTTTGTCCTACGAGCAAGAGTTGTTTTATGGTAAGTATAGTCACTATTGCGCTGCCATTGCCATACACAGGACAAATAGCACTGGCGTCTGTTCGCAGCAAGTACAGTGTATTGGACCGAAGAGGATCTACTGTTCTTGCCAGGTTCCTAAGCAGAATTGAACTAGATATGGCCTGTGTGTGTAGGAAGCACAGTTCTTTTGTTCTGAGCAAGCTCACTGTTCGGACCCCAAAGGAAACACAGTAGAGTAGAAGAGTGCTCTTTTCTCAAAAGCAGAGTGTGTTTCTTGTAAAGCGAGCTAGAGTTGGTTTCCCAGTCCTTAATGGAGTTTAATCACATGCAGTTTCTGGTCCTACAAGAAAGAGTTGTTTTCTGATAAGGAAAGTCACTATTGCACTCCCATTGCCATACACAGTTTAATAGCACTCGCGTCTGTTCCCAGCAATTACAGTGTATCGGACTGAAGAGGAGCTACTGTTCTTGTCAGTTTCCTAAGCAGAGTTGAACTAGATATGGCCCGTGTGTGTAGGAAGCACAGTTCTTATGTTCTGAACAAGCTCACTGTTCTGGCCCTATAGGAAACACAGTAGAGTAGATGAGTGCTCTTTTCTCTAAAGCAGAGTGCGTTTCTTGTAAGGCGAGCTAGCGTTTGTTTCCTAGTCCTAAATGGAGTTGAATCACATGCAGTTTCTTGTCCTACGAACAAGAGTTGTTTTCTGGTAAGGAAAGTCACTATTGCGCTCCCATTGCCATACACAGTACAAATAGCACTTGCGTCTGTTCCAGGCACGTACAGTGTATCACTGAAGAGGAGGTACTGTTCTTGTCAGTTTCCTAAGCAGAGTTGAACTAGATGTGGCCCGTGTGTGTAGGAAGCACAGTTCTTTTTTTCTGAGAAAGCTCACTGTTCTGGCCCTATAGGAAACACAGTAGAGTAGAAGAGTGCTCTTTTCTCAAAAGCAGAGTGTGTTTCTTGTAAAGCAAGCTAGTGTTTGTTTCCCAGTCCTAAGTGGAGTTGAGTCACATGCAGTTTCTGGTCCTAAGAGCAAGAGTTGTTTTCTGGTAAGACGAGTCACTATTGTGCTCCAATTGCCATACACAGTGAAAATAGCACTGGCGTCTGTTCCCAGCAAGTACAGTGTATTGGAATGAAGAGGATCTACTGTTCTTGTCAGGTTCCTAAGCAGAATTGAACTAGGTATGGCCGTGTGTGTAGGAAGCACAGTTCTTTTGTTCTGAGCAAGCTAATTGTTTGGACCACATAGGAAACACAGTAGAGTAGAAGAGTGCTCTTTTCTCAAAAGCAGAGTGTGTTTCTTGTAAGGCAAGCTAGAGTTTGTTTCCCAGTCCTAAATGGAGTTGAGTCACATGCAGTTTTTTCTCCTACGAGCAAGAGTTGTTTTCTGGTAAGACGAGTCACTATTGGGCTCCAATTGCCATACACAGTGCAAATAGCACTCACGTCTGTTCTCAGCAAGTACAGTGTATCGGACTGAAGAGGAGCTACTGTTCTTGTCAGTTTCCTAAGCAGAGTTGAAGTAGATATGGCCCGTGTGTGTAGGAAGCACAGTTATTATGTTCTGAGCAAGCTCACTGTTCGGGCCCTATAGGAAACACAATAGAGTAAAAGAGTGCTTTTTTCTCTTAAGCAGAGTGTGTTTCTTGTAAGGCGAGCTCGCGTTTGTTTCCCAGTCCTAAATGGAGTTGAGTAACAGGCAGTTTTTGGTCCTACGAGCAAGAGTGTTTTCTGGTAAGAAGAGTCACTATTGCGCTCCAAATGCCATACACAGTGCAAATAGCACTCGCGTCTGTTCCCTCAAGTACAGTGTATTGGACTGAAGAGGATCTACTGTTCTTGTCAGGTTCCTAAGCAGAATTGAACAAGATAGGGCCGTGTGCGTAGGAAGCACAGTTCTTTTGTTCTGAGCAAGCTCACTGTTCGGACAACATAGGAAACACAGTAGAGTAGAAGAGTGCTCTTTTCTCAAAAGCAGAGTGTGCTTCTTGTAAGGCGAGCTAGCATTGGTTTCCTAGTTAGAAATGGAATTGAATCACATGCAGTTTCCGGTACTATGAACAAGAGTTGTTTTCTGGTAAGGAAAGTCACTATTGCGCTCCCATTGCCATACACAGTGCAAATAGCACTTGCGTCTGTTCCAAGCAAGTACAGTGTATTGATCTGAAGAGGAGCTACTGTTCTTGTCAGTTTCCTAAGCAGAGTTGAACTAGATATGGCCCGTGTGTGTAGGAAGCACAGTTCTTTTTTTCTGAGAAAGCTCACTGTTCTGGCCCTATAGGAAACACAGTAGAGTAGAAGAGTGCTCTTTTCTCAAAAGCAGAGTGTGTTTCTTGTAAAGCAAGCTAGAGTTTGTTTCCCAATCCTAAATGGAGTTGAGTCACATGCAGTTTTTTGTCTTATGAGCAAGAGTTGTTTTCTGGTAAGACGAGTCACTATTGTGCTCCAATTGCCGTACACAGTGAAAATAGCACTGGCGTCTGTTCCCAGCAAGTACAGTGTATTGGACTGAGGAGGATCTACTGTTCTAGTCAGTTTCCTAAGCAGAGTTGAACTAGATATGGCCAGTGTGTGTAGGAAGCACAGTTCTTTTGTTCTGAGCAATCTCACTATTCGGACCCCATAGGAAACTCAGTAGAGTAGAAGAGTGCTCTTTTCTCAAAAGCAGAGTGCGTTTTTTGTAAGGCAAGCTAGCGTTTGTTTCCCAATCCTAAATGGAGTTGAATCACATGCAGTTTGTGGTCCTACGAGCAAGAGTTGTTTTTTGGTAAGGAAAGTCACTATTGTGCTCCCATTGCCATACACAGGACAAATAGCTCTTGCGTCTGTTCCCAGCAAGTACAGTGAATTGGACTGAAGAGGATCTACTGTTCTTGTCAGGTTCCTAAGCAGAATTGAACAAGATAGGGCCGTGTGCGTAGGAAGCACAGTTCTTTTGTTCTGAGCAAGCTCACTGTTCGGACAACATAGGAAACACAGTAGAGTAGAAGAGTGCTCTTTTCTCAAAAGCAGAGTGTGCTTCTTGTAAGGAGAGCTAGAGTTTGTTTCCCAGTCCTAAATGGAGTTGAGTCACGTGCAGTTTTTTGTCCTATGAGCAAGAGTTGTTTTCTGGTAAGACAAGTCACTATTGTGCTCCAATTGCCATACACAGTGCAAATAGCACTCACGTCTGTTCTCAGCAAGTACAGTGTATCGGACTGAAGAGGAGCTACGGTTCTTGTCAGTTTCCTAAGCAGAGTTGAACTAGATATGGCCCGTGTGTGTAGGAAGCACAGTTATTATGTTCTGAGCAAGCTCACTCTTCTGGCCCTATAGGAAACACAATAGAATAGAAGAGTGCTCTTTTCTCTAAAGCAGAGTGTATTTCTTGTAAGGCGAGCTCGCGTTTGTTTCCCAGTCCTAAATGGAGTTGAGTAACAGGCAGTTTTTGGTCCTACGAGCAAGAGTTGTCTTCTGGTAAGAAGAGTCACTATTGCGCTCCAAATGCCATACACAGTGCAAATAGCACTCGTGTCTGTTGCCTCAAGTACAGTGTATTGGACTGAATAGGAGCTACTGTTCTTGTCAGTTTCCTAAGCAGAGTTGAACTAGATATGGCCCGTGTGTAGGATGCTCAGTTCTTTTGTTCTGATCAAGCTCACTGTTCTGGCCCTATAGGAAACACAGTAGAGTAGAAGAGTGCTCTTTTCTCTAAAGAAGAGTGTGTTTCTAGCAAGGCGAGCTAGCCTTTGTTTCCCAGTCCTAAATGGAGTTGAATCCCATGCAGTTTCTGGTCCTACGAGCAAGAGTTGTTTTATGGTAAGAAGAGTCACTATTGCGCTGCCATTGCCATACACAGTGCAAATAGCACTCGCGTCTGTTCCCAGCAAGTACAGTGTATTGGACTGAATAGGAGCTACTGTTCATGTCAGTTTCTAAGCAGAGTTGAACTAGATATGGTCCATGTGTGTAGGAAGCACAGTTCTTTTTTTCTGAGCAAGCTCACTGTTTGGACCCTATAGGAAACACCGTAGAGTAGAAGAGTGCTCTTTTCTCAAAAGCAGAGTGTGTTTCTTGTAAGGCGAGCTAGCATTTGTTTCCCAGTCCTAAATGGTGTTGAATCTCATGCATTTTGTGGTCCTTCGAGCAAGAGTTGTTTTCTGGTAAGGAAAGTCACTATTGCACTCTCATTGCCGTACACAGTGCAAATAGCACTCGCGTGTGTTCCCAGCAATTACAGTGTATTGGACTGAAGAGGATCTACTGTTCTTGTCAGGTTCCTAGGCAGAGTTGAACTAGATATGGCCCCCGTGTGTAGGAAGCTCAGTTATTATGTTCTGAGCAAGCTCACTGTTCTGGCCCTATAGGAAACACAGTATAGCAGAAGAGTGCTCTTTTCTCAAAAGCAGAGTGTGTTCCTTGTAAGGCGAGCTAGCGTTTGTTTCCTAGTCCTAAATGGAGTTGAATCACATGCAGTTTCTGGTATTACGAACAAGAGTTGTTTTCTGGTAAGGAAAGTCACTATTGCGCTC
>NW_026738466.1:0-16000 GCF_949786415.1 Peromyscus eremicus
GCAAGTACGTGTATTGGACTGAAAAGGAGCTACTGTTCTTGTCCTTTTCCTAAGCAGAATTGAACTGGATATGGCCGTTTGTGTAGGAAGCACAGTTCTTTTGTTCTGAGCAAGCTCAAGGTTCTGGCTTTATAGAAAACACAGTAGAGTAGAAGAGTGCTCTTTTCTCAAAAGCAGAGTGTGTTTCTTGTAAGGCAAGCTAGCGTTTGTTTCCCAGTCCTAAATGGAGTTGAATCACATGCAGTTTTTGGTCCTACGAGCAAGAGTTGTTTTCTGGTAAGGAAAGTCACTATTGCGCTCCGATTGCCATACACAGTACAAATAGTACTTGCGTCTGTTCCAATCAAGTACAGTGTATTGGACTGAAGAGGAGCTACTGTTCTTGTCAGTTTCCTAAGCAGAGTTGAACTAGATATGGCCCGAGTGTATAGGAAGCACAGTTCTTTTGTTCTGAGCAAGCTCACTGTTCGGACCCCATAGGAAACACAGTAGAGTAGAAGAGTGCTCTTTTCTCAAAAGCAGAGTGTGTTTCTTGTAAGGCGAGCTAGCGTTTGCTTCCCAGACCTACATGGATTTGAATCCCATGCAGTTTCTGGTCCTACAAGCAAGAGTTTTTTTCTGGTAAGAAGAGTCACTATTGTGCTCCCATTGTCTTACACAGGGCAAATAGCACTGGCATTTGTTCCCAGCATGTACTGAGTATTGGACTGAAGAGGATCTACTGTTCTTGTCAGGTTCCTAAGCAGAGTTGAACTAGATATGGCCCGTGTGTGTATGAAGCACATTTCATTGTTCTGAGCAAGCTCACTGTTCTGGCCCTATAGGAAACACAGTAGAGTAGAAGAGTCATCTTTTCTTGAAAGCAGAGTGTGTTTCTTGTAAGGCAAGCTAGCGTTTGTTTCCTAGTCGTAAATGGAGTTGAATCCCATGCAGTTTCTGGTCCTAGGAGCAAGAGTTGTTTTGTGGTAAGAAGAGTCACTATTGCGCTCCCATTGTCATACACAGTGCAAATAGCACTGGCGTCTATTCCCAGCAAGTACAGTGTATTGGACTGAAGGGGATCTACTGTTCTTGTCAGTTTCCTAAGCGTAATTGAACTAGATATGGCCCGTGTGTGTAGGAAGCACAGTTCTTTTGTTCTGAGCAAGCTCACTGTTCGGACCCCATAGAAAACACAGTAGAGTAGAAGTGTGCCCTTTTCTCAAAAGCAGAGCTTGTTTCTTGTAAGGCAAGCTAGCGTTTGTTTCCCAGTCATAAGTGGAGTTGAATCACATGCAGTTTCTGGTCCTCAGAGCCAGAGTTGTTTTCTGGTAAGAAGAGTCACTATTGTGCTCCCATTGCTGTACACAGTGCAAATAGCACTCGCGTCTGTTCCCAGCAAGTACAGTGTATTGGACTGAAGAGGAGCTACTGTTCTTGTCAGTTTCCTAAGCAGAGTTGAACTAGATATGGCCCGTGTGTGTAGGAAGCACAGTTCTTTTGTTCTGAGCAAGCTCACTCTTCTGGCCCTATAGGAAACACAGTAGTGTAGAAGAGTGCTCTTATCTCAAAAGCAGAGTGTGTTTCTTGTAAGGCGAGTTAGCGTTTGTTTCCCAGTCCTAAATGGATTTGAATCACATGCAGTTTCTGGTCCTACAAGCAAGAGTTTTTTCAGGTATGAAGAGTCACTATTGTGCTCCCATTGTCTTACACAGGGCAAATAGCACTGGCATTTGTTCCCAGCATGTACAGAGTATTGCACTGAAGAGGATCTACTGTTCTTGTCAGGTTCTTACGCAGAGTTGAACTAGATGTGACCTGTGTGTGTAGGAAGCACAGTTCTTTTGTTCTGAGCAAGCTCACTGTTTGGACCCCATAGGAAACACAATAGAGTAGATGTGTGCCCTATTCTCAAAAGCAGAGCGTGTTTCTTGTAAGGCGAGCTAGCGTTTGTTTCACAGTCTTAAGTGAATTGCATCAAATGCAGTTTCTGGTCCTACGAGCAAGAGTTGTTTTCTTGTAAGAAGAGACACTATTGTGCTCCAATTGCCGTACACAGTGCAAATAGCACTCGCGTCTTTTCCCCAGTAACTACAGTGTATTGGACTGAAGAGGAGCTACTGTTCTCGTCAGTTTCCTAAGCAGAGTTGAAATAGATATGGCCCGTGTGTGTAGGAAGCACAGTTCATTTGTTCTGAGCAAGCTCACTGTTCAGACCCCATAGGAAACACAGTAGAGTAGAAGAGTACTCTTTTCTCAAAAGCAGAGTGTGTTTCTTGTAAGGCGAGCTAGCTTTGGTTTCCCAGTCATAAATGAAGTTGAATCACATGCAGTTTCTGGTCCTACGAGTAGAGTTGCTTTTGGTAAGAAGAGTCACTATTGCACTCCCATTGCCATACACAGTGCAAATAGCACTTGCGTCTGTTCCAATCAAGTACAGTGTATTGGAATGAAGAGGAGATACTGTTCTTGTCAGTTTCCTGAGCAGAGTTGAACTAGATATGGCCCGTGTGTATAGGAAACACAGTTCTTTTGTTCTGAGCAAGCTCACTTTCTGGCCCTATAGGAAACACAGTAGAGTAAAAGAGTGCTCTTTTCTAAAAGCAGAGTGTGTTTCTTGTAAGGCGAGATAGCGTTTGTTTCGCAGTCCTAAATGGAGTTGTATCATATGCAGTTTCTGGACGTACGAGCAAGAGTTGTTTTCTGGTAAGGGAAGTCACTATTGCGCTCCCATTGTCATACACAGGGCAAATAGCACTGGCGTCTGTTCCCAGCATGTACAGTGTATTGGACTGAAGAGGATCTACTGTTCTTGTCAGTTTCCTAAGCAGAATTGAACTAGATACGGCCATGTGTGTAGGAAGCACAGTTCTTTTGTTCTGAGCAAGCTCACTGTTCTGGCCCTATAGGAAACACAGTAGAGTAGAAGAGTGCTCTTTTCTCAAAAGCAGAGTGTGTTTCTTGGAAGGTGAGCTAGCGTTTGTTTCCCAACCCTAAATGGAGTTTAATTACATGCAGTTTTTGGTCATACGAGCAAGAGTTGTTTTCTGGTAAGGAAAGTCACTATTGTGCTCCCTTTGCCATACACAGCACAAATAGCACTCACGTCTGTTCCCAGCAAGTACAGTGTATTGGACTGAAGAGGAGCTACTGTTCTTGTCAGTTTCCTAAGCAGAGTTGAACTAGATATGGCCCGTGTGTATAGGAAGCACAGCTCTTTTGTTCTGAGGTAGCTCACTGTGCGGACCACATAGGAAACTCAGTGCTCTTTTCTCAAAAGCAGAGTGAGTTTCTTGTTAGGCGAGCTAGCTTTTGTTTCCCAGTCCTAAATGAATTTGAATCACATGCAGTTTCTGGTCCTACAAGTAGAGATATATTTTGGTAAGAAGAGTCACTATTGCGCTCCCATTGCCATATACAGTACAAATAACACTTGCGTCTGTTCCAATCAAGTACAGGGTATTGAACTGAAGAGGAGCTACTGTTCTTGTCAGTTTCCTAATTAGATTTGAACTAGATGTGGCCCGTGTGTATAGGAAGCACAGTTCTTTTGTTCTGAGCAAGCTCACTGTTCGGACCCCATAGGAAACACAGTAGAGTAGAAGAGTGCTCTTTTCTCAAAAGCAGAGTGTGTTTCTTGTAAGGCGAGCTAGCGTTTGTTTCCCAGTCCTAAATGGAGTTGAATCATATGCAGTTTCTGGACATAAGAGCAAGAGTTGTTTTCTGGTAAGTAAAGTCACTATTGCGCTCCCATTGTCATACACAGGGCAAATAGCACTGGCGTCTGTTCCCAGCATGTACAGTGTATTGGACTGAAGAGGATCTACTGTTCTTGTCAGTTTCCTAAGCAGAATTGAACTAGATACGGCCATGTGTGTAGGAAGCACAGTTCTTTTGTTCTGAGCAAGCTCACTGTTCTGGCCCTATAGGAAACACAGTAGAGTAGAAGAGTGCACTTTTCTTAAAATGCAGAGTGTGTTTCTTGTGAGGTGAGCTAGCGTTTGTTTCCCAAACCTAAATGGAGTTTAATTACATGCAGTTTTTGGTCATACGAGCAAGAGTTGTTTTCTGGTAAGGAAAGTCACTATTGCGCTCCCTTTGCCATACACAGCACAAATAGCACTCACGTCTGTTCCCAGCAAGTACAGTGTATTAGACTGAAGATGAGCTACTGTTCTTGTCAGTTTCCTAAGCAGAGTTGAACTAGATATGGCCCGTGTGTATAGGAAGCACAGTTCTTTTGTTCTGAGCTAGCTCACTGTGCGGACCCCATAGGAAACTCAGTGCTCTTTTCTCAAAAGCAGAGTGTGTTAGTTGTAAGCGAGAAAGCGTTTGCTTTCAAGACCTAAATGGTGTTGAATCACATGCAGTTTCTGGGCCTACAAGCAAGAGTTGTTTTCTGGTAAGAAGAGTCACTATTGCACTCGCAGTGTCATACACAGGGCTAATAGCACTGGAGTCTTTTCCCAGCATGTACAGTGTATTGGACTGAAGAGGATCTACTCTTCTTGTCAGTTTCCGATGCAGAGTTGAACTAGATATGGCCCGTGTGTGTAGGAAGCACAGTTCTTTTGTTCTGAACAAGCTCACTGTTCTGGCCCTATAGGAAACACAGTAGAGTAGAAGAGTACTCTTTTCTCAAAAGCAGAGTGTGTTTCTTGTAAGGCGAGCTAGCGTTAGTTTCCCAGTCCTAAATGGATTTGAATCACATGCAGTTTCTGGTCCTAAAAGCAAGAGTTTTTTCTGGTAAGAAGTGTAACTCTTGCGATCCCATTGTCATACACAGGGCAAATAGCACTGGCATTTGTTCCCAGCATGTACAGAGTATTGGACTGAAGAGGATCTACTGTTCTTGTCAGGTTCCTAAGCAGACTTGAACTAGATATGGCCCGTGTGTGTAGGAAGCACAGTTCATTTGTTCTGAGCAAGCTCACTGTTCGGACCCCATAGGAAACACAGTAGAGTAGAAGAGTACTCTTTTCTCAAAAGCAGATTGTGTTTCTTGTAAGGCGAGCTAGTTTTGTTTCCCAGTCGTAAATGAAGTTGAATCACACGCAGTTTCTGGTCCTACAAGTAGAGTTGTTTTTTGGTAAGAAGAGTCACTATTGTGCTCCCATTGCCATACACAGTGCAAATAGCACTTGCGTCTGTTCCAATCAAGTACAGTGTATTGGACTGAAGATGAGATACTGTTCTTGTCAGTTTCCTAAGCAGAGTTGAACTAGATATGGCCCGTGTGTATAGGAAGCACATTTCTTTTGTTCTGAGCAAGCTCACTGTTCGGACACCATAAGAAACACAGTAGAGTAGAAGAGTGCTCTTTTCTCAAAAGCAGAGTGTGTTTCTTGTAAGGCGAGCTAATGTTTGTTTCCCAGTCCTAAAAGGAGTTGAATGACATGCAGTTTTTGGTCCTATGAGCAAGAGTTGTTTTCTGGTAAGAAGAGTCACTATTGCCCTCCCATTGTCATACACAGGGCAAATAGCACTGGCGTTTGTTCCCAGCATGTACAGTGTATTGGACTGAAAGGATCTACTGTTCTTGTCAGTTTCCTAAGCAGAATTGAACTAGATACGGCCATGTGTGTAGGAAGCACAGTTCTTTTTTTCTGAGCAAGCTCACTGTTCTGGCCCTATAGGAAACACAGTAGAGTAGAAGAGTGCTCTTTTCTCAAAAGCAGAGTGTGTTTCTTGGAAGGTGAGCTAGCGTTTGTTTCCCCAACCCTAAATGGAGTTTAATCACATGCAGTTTTTGGTCATATGCGCAAGAGTTGTTTTCTGGTAAGGAAAGTCACTATTGCGCTCCCTTTGCCATACACAGCACAAATAGCACTCACGTCTGTTCCCAGCAAGTACAGTGTATTGGACTGAAAAGGAGCTACTGTTCTTGTCAGTTTCCTAAGCAGAGTTGAACTAGATATGGCCCGTGTGTGTAGGAAGCACAGCTCTTTTGTTCTGAGCTAGCTCACTGTGCGGACCCCATAGGAAACTCAGTGCTATTTTCTCAAAAGCAGAGTGTGTTTCTTGTAAGGCGAGCTAGTTTTGTTTCCCAGTCCTAAATGAATTTGAATCACATGCAGTTTCTGGTCGTACGAGTAGAGTTATATTTTGGTAAGAAGAGTCACTATTGTGCTCCCATTGCCATATACAGTACAAATAACACTTGCGTCTGTTCCAATCAAGTACAGTGTATTGAACTGAAGAGGAGCTACTGTTCTTGTCAGTTTCCTAACTAGAGTTGAACTAGATATGGCCCGTGTGTATAGGAAGCACAGTTCTTTTGTTCTGAGCAAGCTCACTGTTCGGACCCCATAGGAAACACAGTAGAGTAGAAGAGTGCTCTTTACTCAAAAGCAGAGTGTGTTTCTTGTAAGGCGAGCTAGCGTTTGCTTCCCAGACCTAAATGGAGTTGAATCACATGCAGTTTCTGGTCCTATGAGCAAGAGTTGTTTTCTGGTAAGAAGAGTCACTATTGTGCTCCCATTGTCATACACAGGGCAAAAAGCACTGGCGTCTGTTCCCAGCATGTACAGTGTATTGGACTGTTCTTGTCAGTTTCTGATGCAGAGTTGAACTAGATATGTGACGTGTGTGTAGGAAGCACAATTCTTTTTTTCTGAGCAAGCTCACTGTTCTGGCCCTATAGGAAACACAGTAGAGTAGAACAGTACTCTTTTCTCAAAAGCAGAGTGTGTTTCTTGTAAGGTGAGCTAGCGTTTGTTTCCCAGTCCTAAATGGACTTGAATCACATGAAGTTTCTGGTCCTACAAGCAAGAGTTTTTTCTGGTAAGAAGAGTCACTATTGCGCTCCCATTGTCATACACAGTGCAAATAGCACTGGAGTCTGTTCCCAGCAAGTACAGTGTATTGGACTGAAGGGGATCTACTGTTCTTGTCAGTTGGCTAAGCATAATTGAACTAGATATGGCCCGTGTGTGTAGGAAGCACAGTTCTTTTGTTCTGAGCAAGCTCACTGTTCGGACCCCATAGGAAACACAGTAGAGTAGAAGTGTGCCCTATTCTCAAAAGCAGAGCTTGTTTCTTGTAAGGCAAGCTAGCGTTTGTTTCCCAGTCCTAAGTGGAGTTGAATCACATGCAGTTTCTGGTCCTAAGAGCCAGAGGTGTTTTCTGGTAAGAGTCACTATTATGCTCCCATTGCTGTACACAGTGCAAATAGCACTCGCCTCTGTTCCCAGCAAGTACAGTGTATTGGACTGAAGAGGAGCTACTGTTCGTCTTAGTTTCCTAAGCAGAGTTGAACTAGATATGGCCCGTGTGTGTAGGAAGCACAGTTCTTTTGTTCTGAGCATGCTCACTGTTCTGGCCCTATAGAAAACACAGTAGAGTAGAAGTGTGCCCTTTTCTCAACAGCAGAGCTTGTTTCTTGTAAGGCAAGCTAGCGTTTGTTTCCCAGTCCTAAGTGGAGTTGAATCACATGCAGTTTCTGGCCCTACCAGCAAGAGATATTTTCTGGTAAAAAGAGTCACTATTGCGCTCCCAATGCCGTACACAGTGCAAATAGCACTCGCGTCTGTTTCCAGCAAGTACAGTGTATTGGACTGAAGGGGATCTACTGTTCTTGTCAGTTTCCTAAGCATAGTTGAACTAGATATGGCCGGTGTGTATAGGAAGCACAGTTCTTTCGTTCTGAGCAAGCTCACTGTTCGGACCCCATTGGAAACACAGTAGAGTAGAAGAGTGCTCTTTTCTCAAAAGCAGAGTGTGTTTCTTGTAAGGCAAGCTAGCGTTTGTTTCCCAGTCCTAAGTGAAGTTGAATCACATGCAGTTAATGGTACTAAGAGCAAGAGATGTTTTCTGGTAAGAAGAGTCACTATTGTGCTCCCATTGCCGTACACTGTGCAAATAGCACTCGCATCTGTTCCCAGCAAGTACAGTGTATTGGACTGAAGAGGAGCTACTGTTCTCGTCAGTTTCCTAAGCAGAGTTGAACTAGATATGGCCCGTGTGTGTAGGAAGCACAGTTCTTTTGTTCTGAGCATGCTCACTGTTCTGGCCCTATAGGAAACACAGTAGAGTAGAAGAGTGCTCTTTTCTCAAAAGCAGAGTGTGTTTCTTGTAAGGCGAGCTAGCGTTTGTTTCCCAGTCCTAAATGGAGTTGAATCACATGCAGTTTTTGGTCATACGAGCAAGAGTTGTTTTCTGGTAAGGAAAGTCAATATTGTGTTCCCTTTGCCATACACAGTGCAAATAGCACTCGCGTCTGTTCCCAGCAAGTTCAGTGTATGGGACTGAAGAGGAGCTACTGTTCTTGTCAGTTAACGAAGCAGAATTGAAGTAGATATGGCCCGTGTGTGTAGGAAGCACAGTTCTTTTGTTCTGAGCAAGGTCACTGTTCTGGCCCTATAGGAAACACAGTAGAGTAGAAGAGTGCTCTTTTCTCAAAAGCAGAGCGTGTTTCTTGTAAGGCGAGCTAGCGTTTGTTTACCAGTCCTAAGTGGATTGAAACAAATGCAGTTTCTGGTACTAAGAGCAAGAGTTGTTTTCTGGTAAGAAGAGTCACAATTGCGCTCCCATTGCCATACACAGTACAAATAGCACTCGCGTCGGTTTCCAGCAAGTACAGTTTATTGGTCTGAAGAGGAGCTACTGTTCTTGTCAGTTTCCTAAGCAAAGTTGAACTAGATAGGGCCCGTGTGTGTAGGAAGCACAGTTCTTTTGTTCTCAGCAAGCTCACTGTTCGGACCACATAGAAAACACAGTAGAGTAGAAGAGTGCTCTTTTCTCAAAAGCAGAGTGTGTTTCTCGTAAGGCAAGCTAGCGTTTGTTTACCAGTCCTAAATGGAGTTGAATCACATGCAGTTTTTGGTCATACGAGCAAGAGTTGTTTTCTGGTAAGGAAAGTCAATATTGCGCTCCCATTGCCATACACAGTGCAAATAGCACTCGCGTCTGTTCCCAGCATGTACAGTGTAATGGACTGAAGAGGATCTACTGTTCTTGTCAGTTTCCTAAGCAGAGTTGAACTAGATATGACCCGTGTGTGTAGGAAGCACAATTCTTTTGTTTTGAGCAAGCTCACTGTTTGGACCCCATAGGAAACACAGTAAAGAAGATGTGTGCCCTATTCTCAAAAGCAGAGCGTGTTTCTTGTAAGGCTAGCTAGCGTTTGTTTCCCAGTCCTAAGTGGATTGATAAATGCAGTTTCTGGTCCTAAGAGCAAGAGTTGTTTTCTGGTAAGAGGAGTCACTATTGTGCTCCCATTATCATACACAGTGCAAATAGACCTCGCGTCTGTTCCCAGCAAGTACAGTTTATTTGACTGAACAGGAGCTACTGTTTTTCTCAGTTTCCTAAGCAGAGTTGAGCTAGATATGATCCGTGTGTGTAGGAAGCACAGTCCTTTTGTTCTGAGCAAGCACACTGTTTGGACCCCATAGGAAACACAGTAGAGTAGATGTGTGCCCTATTCTCAAAAGCAGAGTGTGTTTCTTGTAAGGCGAGCTAGCGTTTGTTTCCCAGTTCTAAGTGGATTGAATCAAATGCAGTTTCTGGTCCTAAGAGCAAGAGTTGTTTTCTGGTAAGAAGGGTCACTATTGTGCTCCCATTGCTGTGCACAGTGCAAATAGCACTCGCGTCTGTTCCCAGCAAGTACAGTGTATTGGACTGAAGGGGAGCTACTGTTCTCATCAGTTTCCTAAGCAGAGTTGAACTAGATATGGCCCGTGTGTGTAGGAAGCACAGTTCTTTTGTTCTGAGCAAGCTCACTGTTCTGGCCCTATAGGAAAAACAGTAGAGTACAAGAGTGCTCTTTTCTCAAAATCAGAGTGTGTTTCTTGTAAGGCGAGAAAGCATTTGTTTCCCAGTCCTACATGGAGTTGAATCACATGCAGTTTCTGGTCCTACGAGCAAGAGTCGTTTTCTGGTAAAAAAAGTCACTATTTCGCTCCCAATGCCGTACACAGTGCAAATAGCACTCGCATCGTTTCCCAGCAAGTACAGTGTATTGGACTGAAGAGGAGCTACTGTTCTTGTCAGTTTCCTAAGCAGAGTTGAACTAGATATGCCCCGTGTGTGTAGGAAGCACAGTTCTTTTGTTCTGAGCAAGCTCACATTTCGAACCCCATAGGAAACACAGTAGAATAGAAGAGTGCATTTTTCTCAAAAGCAGAGTGTGTTTCTTGTAAGGCGAGCTAGCGTTTGTTTCCCAGTCCTAAATGGAGTTGAATCACATGCAGTTTCTGGTCCTACGAGCAAGAGTTTTTTCTGGTAATAAGAGTCACTATTGCCCTCCCATTGTCATACTCAGGGCAGATAGCACTGGCCTCTGTTCCCAGCATTTACAGTGTATTGGACTGAAGAGGAGCTACTGTTCTTATCAGTTTCCTAAGCAGAGTTGAACTAGATATGGCCCGTGTGTGTAGGAAGCACAGTTCTTTTGTACTCAGCAAGCTCACTGTTTGGATCCCATAGGAAACACAGTAGAGTAGAAGAGTGCTCTTTTCTCAAAAGCAGAGTATGTTTCTTGTAAGGCCAGCTAGAGTTTGTTTCCCAGTCCTAAATGGAGTTGAATCACATGCAGTTTCCGTTCCTATGAGCAAGAGTTGTTTTCTGGTAAATAAAGTCACTATTGTGCTCCCATTGCCGTACACAGTGCAAATAGCACTCGTGTCTGTTCCCAGTAAGTACAGTTTATTGGACTGAAGAGGAGCTACTGTTCTCGTCAGTTTCCTAAGCAGAGTTGAACTAGATATGGCCCGTGTGTGTAAGAAGCACAGTTCTTTTGTACTGAGCAAGCTCACAGTTCGGACCCATAGGAAACACAGTAGAGTAGATGAGGGCTCTTTTCTCAAAAGCCGAGTGTGTTTAGTGTAAGGCGACCCAGCGTTTGCTTCCCAGTCCTAAATGGAGTTGAATCACATGCAGTTTCTGGTCCTAAGAGCAAGAGTTGTTTTCTGGTAAGAAGAGTCACTATTGCGCTCCAATTGCCATACACAGTGCAAATAGCACTCGCATCTGCTCTCAGCAAGTACAGTGTATTTGATTGAAGAGGAGCTACGGTTCTTTCAGTTTCCTAAGCAGACTTGAACTAGATATGGCCCGTGTGTGTATAAGCACAGTTCATTTGTTCTGAGCAAGCTCACTGTTCGGACGCAATAGGAAACACAGTAGAGTAGAAGAGTACTCTTTTCTCAAAAGCAGAGTGTGTTTCTTGTAAGACGAGCTAGCTTTTGTTTCCCAGTCGTAAATGAAGTTGAATCACATGCAGTTTCTGTTCCTACGAGTAGAGTTGTTTTTTGGTAAGAAGAGTCACTATTGCGCTCCCATTGCCATACACAGTGCAAATAGCACTTGCGTCTGTTCCAATCAAGTACAGTGTATTGGACTGAAGAGGATCTACTGTTCTTGTCAGTTTCCTGAGCAGAGGTGAACTAGATATGGCCCGTGTGTATAGGAAGCACAGTTCTTTTGTTCTGAGCAAACTAACTTTCTGGCCCTATAGGAAACACAGTAGAGTAGAAGAGTGCTCTTTCCTCAAAAGCAGAGTGTGTTTCTTCTAAGGCGAGCTAGCGTTTGTTTCTCAGTCCTAAATGGAGTTGAATCAAATGCAGTTGTTGGTCCTACGAGCAAGAGTTGTTTTCTGGTAAGAAGAGTCAGTATTGCGCTCCCATTGCCATACACAGTACATATAGCACTCGCGTTTGTTTAACGCATGTACAGTGTATTGGTCTGAAGAGGAGCTACTGTTCTTGTCAGTTTCCTAAGCAGAGTTGAACTAGATATGGCCCGTGTGTGTAGGAAGCACACTTCTTTTGTTCTGACCAAGCTCACTGTTGAACCCCACAGGAAACACAGTAGAGTAGAAGAGTGCTCTTTTCTCAAAAGCAGAATGTGTGTCTTGTAAGGCGAGCTAGCATATGTTTCCCAGTCCTAAATGGAGTTGAAATACACATGCAGTTTCTGGTCCTAGGAGCAAGAGTTGTTTTCTGGTAAGAAGAGTCACTATTGCGCTCCCATTTTCATACACAATGCAAATAGCACTGGCGTCTTTTCCCAGCAAGTACAGTGTGTTGGACTGAAGAGGATCTTCTGTTCTTGTCAGTTTTCTGAGCAGAATTGAACTAGATATGGCCATGTGTAGGAAGCACAGTTCTTTTGTTCTGAGCAAGCTCACTGTTCTGGCCCTATAGGTAACACAGTAGAGTAGAAGAGTGCTGTTTTCTCAAAAGCAGAGTGTGTTTCTTGAAAGGCGAGCTAGTGTTTGTTTCCAAGTTCTAAATGGAGTTGAATCACATGCAGTTTTTGGTCCTACATTCAAGAGTTGTTTTCTGGTAAGGAAAGTCACTATTGCGCTCCCATTGCCATACACAGTGCAAATAGCCCTCACATCTGTTCCCAGCAAGTACAGTGTATTGGGCTTAAGAGGAGCTAATGTTCTTGTCATTTTCCTAAGCAGAGTTGAATTAGATATGGCGCGAGTGTCAAGGAAGCACTGTTCTTTTGTTCTCAGCAAGCTCACAGTTCGGACCCCATAGAAATCACAGTAGAATTGAAGAGTGTACTTTACTCAAGAAGAAGAGTGTGTTTCTTGTAAGGCGAGCTAGCGTTTGTTTCCCAGTCCTAAATGGAGTTGAATCACATGCAGTTTCTGGTCCTACAAGCAAGAGTTGTTTTCTGGTAAGAAGAGTCACTATTGTGCTCCCATTTTCATACACAGCGCAAATAGCACTGGCTTCTGTTCCCAGCATGTACAGAGTATTGGACTGAAGAGATCTCCTGTTCTTGTCAGGTTCAAAGCAGTGTTGAGCTAGATATGGCCCATGTGTGTAGGAAGCACAGTTCTTTTGTACTCAGCAAGTTCACTGTTCTGGCCCTATAGGAAACACAGTAGAGTAGAAGTGTGCTCTTTCCTCAAAAGCAGAGTGTGTTTCTTGTAAGGCGAGCTAGCGTTTGTTTCCCAGTCCTAAATGGAGTTGAATCACATGCAGTTTCAGGTCCTATGAGCAACAGTTGTTTTCTGGTTAGGAAAGTCACTATTGTGCTCCCATTGCCATACACAGTGCAAATAGCTCTCGCGTCTGTTGCCAGCAAGTACAGTGTATTGGACTGAAGAGGAGCTACTGTTCTTGTCAGTTTCCTAAGCAGAGTTGAACTAAATATGACCCGTGTGTGTAGGAAGCACAGTTCTTTTGTTCTGAGCAAGCTCACTGTTTGGACCCCATAGGAAACACAGTATAGTAGATGTGTGCCCTATTCTCAAAAGCAGAGTGTGTTTCTTGTAAGGCGAGCTAGCGTTTGTTTCCCAATCCTAAATGGAGTTGAATCACATGCAGTTTCTGTTCCTACGGGCAAGAGTTGTTTTGGGGTAAGAAGAGTCACTATTGCGCTCCCATTGTCTTACACAGGGCAAATGGCACTGGCGTCTGTTCCCAGTAAGCACAGTGTATTGGACTGAAGAGGATCTACTGTTCTTGTCAGTTGCCTAAGGAGAATTGAACTAGATATGGCCCGTGTGTGTGTAGGAAGCACAGTTCTTTTGTTCTGAGCAAGCTCACTGTTCTGGCCCTATAGGAAACACAGTAGAGTAGAAAAGGGCTCTTTTCTCAAAAGCAGAGTGTGTTTCTACTAAGTCGAGCTAGCGTTTGTTTGCCAGTCCTAAATGTAGTTGAATCACATGCAGTTTCTGGTCCTAGGAGCAAGAATTGTTTTGTGGTAAGAAGAGTCACTATTGCGCTCCCATTGTCATACACAATGCAAATAGCACTGGCGTCTGTTCCCAGCAAGTACAGTGTATTGGACTGAAGAGGATCTACTGTTCTTGTCAGTTTCCTAAGCAGAGTTGAACTAGATATGGCCCGTGTGTGTAGGAAGCACAGTTCTTTTGTTCTGAGCAAGCTCACTGTTCGAACCCCATAGGAAACACCGTAGAGTAGAAGAGTGCTCTTTTCTCAAAAACAGAGTGTGTTTCTTGTAAGGCGAGCTAGCATTTGTTTCCCAGTCCTAAATGGAGTTGAAATACACATGCAGTTTCTGGTCCTACAAGCAAGAGTTGTTTTCTGGTAAGAAGAGTCACTATTGCGCTCCCTTTGCCATACACAGTGCAAATAGCACTCTCGTCTGTTCCCAACAAGTACAGTGTATTGGACTGAAGAAGAGCTACTGTTCTTGTCAGTTTCCTAAGCAGATTTGAACTAGATATGGCCCGTGTGTGTAGGAAGCACAGTTCTTTCGTTCTCAGCAAGCTCATTGTTCGGACAACATAGAAAACACATTAGAGTAAAAGAGTGCTCTTTTCTCAAAAGCAGAGTGTGTTTCTTGTAGGGCAAGCTACCGTTTGTTTCCCAGTCCTAAATGGAATTGAATCACATGCAGTTTCTGGTCCTACAAGCAAGAGTTGTTTTCTGGTAAGAAGAGTCACTATTGCGCTTCCAATGTCATACACAGCACAAATAGCACTGGCTTCTGTTCCCAGCATGTACAGTGTATTGGACTGAAGAGGATCTACTGTTCTTGTCAGGTTCCTAAGCAGAGTTGAACTAGATATGGCCCATGTGTGTAGGAAGCACAGTTCTTTTGTACTCAGCAAGCTCACTGTTCTGGCCCTATAGGAAACACTGTAGAGTAGAAGAGTGCTCTTTCCTCAAAAGCAGAGTGTGTTTCTTGTAAGTCGAGCTAGCGTTTGTTTCCCAGTCCTAAATGTAGTTGAATCACATGCAGTTTCTGGTCCTACGAGCAAGAATTGTTTTGTGGTAAGAAGAGTCACTATTGCGCTCCCATTGTCACACACAATGCAAATAGCACTGGCGTATGTTCCCAGCAAGTACAGTGTATTAGACTGAAGAGGATCTACTGTTCTTGTCAGTTTCCTAAGCAAAATTGAACTAGATATGGCCATGTCTAGGAAGCACAGTTCTTTTGTTCTGAGCAAGCTCACTGTTCTGGCGCTATAGGAAACACAGTAGAGTAGAAGAGTGCTGTTTTCTCAAAAGCAGAGTGTGTTTCTTGTAAGACGAGCTAGTGTTTGTTTCCAAGTTCTAAATGGAGTTGAATCACATGCAGTTTTTGGTCCTACACGCAAGAGTTGTTTTCTGATAATGAAAGTCACTATTGCGCTCCCATTGCCATACACAGTGCAAATAGCCCTCGCATCTGTTCCCAGCAAGTACAGTGTATTGGGCTGAAGAGGAGCTAATGTTCTTGTCATTTTCCTAAGCAGAGTTGAATTAGATATGGCGCGAGTGTGTAGGAAGCACCGTTCTTTTGTTCTCAGCAAGCTCACAGTTCGGACCCCATAGAAATCACAGTAGAATTGAAGAGTGTACTTTACTCAAGAAGAAGAGTGTGTTTCTTGTAAGGCGAGCTAGCGTTTGTTTCCCAGTCCTAAATGGAGTTGAATCACATGCAGTTTCTGGTCCTACAAGCAAGAGTTGTTTTCTGGTAAGAAGAGTAACTATTGCGCTCCCATTGATGTACCCAGTGCAAATAGCACTCGCGTATGTGCCCAGCAATTGCAGTGTATTAGACTGAAGAGGAGCGACTGTTCTCGTCAGTTTCCTAAGCAGAGTTGAACTAGATATGGCCCGTGTGTGTAGGAAGCACAGTTCATTTGTTCTGAGCAAGCTCACTGTTCTGGCCCTATAGGAAACACAGTAGAGTAGAAGAGTGCTCTTTTCTCAAAAGCAGAGTGTGTTTCTTGTAAGTCGAGCTAGCGTTTGTTTACCAGTCCTAAATGGAGTTGAATCACATGCATTTTTTGGGCCTAAAAGCAAGAGTTGTTTTCTGCTAAGAAGAGTCACTATTGCGCTCCCATTGTCATACAGAGCGCCAATAGCACTGGCTTGAGATCCCAGCATGTACAGTGTATTGGTCTGAAGAGGATCTACTGTTCTTGTCAGGTTCCTAAGCAGTGTTGAACTAGATATGGCCCATGTGTGTAGGAAGCACAGTTCTTTTGTACTCAGCAAGCTCACTCTTCTGGCCCTATTGGAAACACAGTAGAGTAGAAGACTGCTCTTTCCTCAAAAGCAGAGTGTGTTTCTTGTAAGGCGAGCTAGCGTTTGTTTCC